>NW_014557186.1:315391-457891 GCF_001313825.1 Dinoponera quadriceps | reverse complement strand
TCCTCGAAAATCGCGGGTGATTGCTTGCATCAGAAAAAGAGGGAGAAAAGGAAAGATAGAAGCAGGAAGAGAGAGAATAATGACGGCGACGATGAGACGACGCAAGCTTGAAAAAGTACGCGTGTGTATTAAAAGTAGTTCATAATTCGCGTTCTTCGTCTTTATCGAAGCTCAAGGATCAAAGAGTCATTGTGTGTGTGTGTGTGTGTGTGTATGTGTGTGCGCGTGTGCATACGTGCGTGTGTGTGTGCGTGCTTGCGTGCGTGCATACGTGCGTGTGCGTGCGTACGTTTATGTGTCTGTGCGCGTGCGTGTGCGTGCGTGCGTGTGTATGTGTGTGTGTGCGCGCGTGTGAGTGAGAGATTCCTTCACGGAACTAAATTTCGATTCGTCCTGAAGTTGTCAAGAATATCCTTTTAATAACATGGAGACCACGCCATTTTGAAATGTCGAGTGGAAACATGTACGCTGGCACTTGCAGTTTTCCTCTTCTTCTTCTGAGGTAAATTCCCCGCAGGACAGGCGTCCCGCGAACGCGAATCCCTAACTCGTCTAGCAAAAACGACGTTAGATTATACGATGTCGATGACGATGACGACGAAAAAGAAAAAAAAAAAACGAGTTGTATACCACGTGTGCTTTGCGTGTTAAGTTATAACATAATTTGTATTGTAAAGAGGAAGAGGAAGACACACGTTGTTGTGAAGTTCGGGAGGCCGTTTGCAAGCCGTCTGAAGAACGAATTGCCACGCCAATCGATCCTCGTACCAAAGATCTCCTCGGAGAGACTCCCCGAATATCTTCGTCTGGAAGTTTACCTTCTTCCATTACGACGGAAGCACCACCGAATTGCCAAGACTGCCATTTCACCGCTCTCGATTTACACGTCGCGCCAAAGAATTATATCCCCCCTCAGGTATATCCTGCCTGCGGAGCCAAATCGACCTGATCCGATTGATTCTCGATGTGCCGATACGAATCGAAGGAAGGAAAAGGAGGAATTCGACAAGAACTAAAGCCGAGTTGCGGAGTGTCGCATTCGCTTGCGTAAAATTCGAGAACATAGGAGAGAGGAGTATAATATAAAAGGAAAGGAGAACACAAAGTCCTGTTTCCGTCTTTCGAAGTTGCTGATTACTAATCGTCAAACCGTTCAAACCGGCCGAGAGATAAAAAGATAACGAGACAGCCCAGGTGAATCCTTTTAGTATTCATTCACCGTATATCGCGCAGTTGATTTCCATTGGTCGATGTGTATAGGGTGTTTCCGGAGCAGCCACGTTTCCTTCGATCTGCGAGTTCCTTCGGCGATTCCGAATCTGCTTTCCCTCGTCGGAAATATGTTAGGATGCCACCTTTTTCACAATTTTTTAAAATCGACTCGAATCGACCGGGGAGTCCGCGAGTCGAAGGCAGTGGCTCGAGACACGCTGTATGTTCCAAGAGTTAAGCTTTGTTAAAATAGCGAAAAGCTAATTAAAATTTACGAAAGAAAAAACGAGTTTCACTTAGATTATTATATTAGTTTGGTGCCGAAGGGGTTGACTAGGTTCTGTTTAGGAAAAAAAAAGAGCCCCGAAGACATGAGACGTGCGATTTAAGGCTGATGCATAATGAAGAGCTGAAACAAAATATAGGAGCAAGAAGTAACGGAGAAAAAAATTAGCTTACAATGTTAAAGTAAAGAATAAAGGAATAGCTGCAAGCGATAAAAACTCATCTGAAGATAGATGCTGTCAAACGACAAAATCGACGGAGGTAGTCCTAATTTCAACAATGCGATTTGTAACAAGCGAGCAATAGGGAAAATATCTAGAGGAAGCGTTTAATTAGAAAATAGACACGATCGTGAAGCCAAGTGTAACACAGAGTGTCCTTCGCAATTTACGACGGGAGTAGTTTTGTATTTGTAATCAATTGGAGAACGAATGTAAGGAAACGCGTGCATTACTCGTGATGTCTACTCCCCATATCCACATCCATTGTTCGATGTTCATTGTTTCGCTAATTCCCGATATCAATTTATGCTCCTTGTTCTTATTCTTGATTGTATATCAGCCGTTCTAGACATGCAATTAATTAATACGATAATGACGACAAAGTGTGAGCGAGCGAGCGGACAAGTTACCGACGTAAAAGGAAGGAAACAAAAACATTAATTCGATTTTCATTAGGTAATTTTAGAAGTGACTTTAATGAACGGCTAAACCCGTCTCTTAAAAGGCACAATGTCGATAATGATGATAACCGTAATTCGCAGTATAAAAGAGATTGTGTATGAGTGAGAGAGTGAGATTGAGATAGAGAGAAAGATAGAAAAAGTGTGTGCGAGTGCAAAAGAGAGAAAGCGGTATGAAAGAAACGTAAGATTGAGGGTATGATGTGAGGCAGGAAGAAAGATTGAAATAGGAAGCGAAGGAACGAGAGAAGGAGAGAGAGAGGGAGGAGGAAGAAGAAGAAAGAGGAGGAGAGAGAGTAGGAGGGGGCGATGGGGGAAGGGGGGAGAAAAAGAGAGAGATTGTGAGAGAGAGAGGGGGGAGAGGAAGAGAGAGAGAGAGAGAGAGAGAGAGGATATTATCGATACAATATTTACACAGAGTTACGTTACACGCTTTTAATACAATATTCGATCTTCTCGTCTCGCCGAAAAAAAGAATATAGAAATAATAAAAGAAGCAACGTGTAAGAAATTTCGCATCAAACTACCAGCTTAGCTAACAAAAAAAAAAAGAGAACCAGAGGAAAACGGTCAAGAAAGGACGTGTAAGAGAAGGAGAGTCAAGGGCGCGGAAATGTTCTATAAAAGATAAATTTATTACTACTGCTATTACTACTATCACTACTACAACCACTACTACTATTACTACTACTACTGCTATATATAAAAAATACTATTACTTATCACTACTATTTACTATTATTACTAATTACTACTGCTATTACTACTACAACTACCGCTACTATTTACTACCAAACAAAAAAGGATGAAACACGCTATAGCGAAGTATTTAAATAACGAGAAACTATTCCGTTAAGCAGCCAGTAGCCATTAGAATACACGAAGGTAGCCATTAGGTGGCGAATTACGACATCACTGTTGTTGCTACGTCGCAGTTATCGATAATAATCGTATCAAAATTCGAAGTCTCCTTAGAGTCGATCGAGTCACGGCAGTTGTACATAGCCAATCTAAACACGAGCAGAAAAAGAAAATGGCCGCTGTCAAATAGAGGAAATACTGTAAAATGCCAGATGCGTTGTTGTTTCGTTCGGTTTCCATCGGCAGACTTCCGTCACCCCCAAGGCAAACACGAAGGGTGGAGCTTTTATCACAACGATTAGCTTGCGAACAACAAATTTTTTGAGTCCGGTTTGTTTCTCTTCTCCTTTTAAAAATGCGTTTAGAGTCCTCCATTAGCGCGATTATCTTAGGACATAAGACGTCCTCCGAATATCTTTAGAATGTCCCTTGGAGATTTATACTGTGTGGGATTAATCCTGTTTATTTCTCTGATGTTCATTTTGTTCGAGAAAGAATTGCTTATTGTTATATCAATACTATTGAAATTGTAAGTTAAAATCAAAATGTCAGTTGTATTATGAAAATTATTTTTTCCTCAAAGAGCTAATTTGCGTGCGCGCGTTCGAGAGAGAGAGAGAGAGAGAGAGAGAGCGAGAGAGAGAGAGAGGGAGAGAGAAGTAAACGTTAGAGGTTTAGTTCAACTAGTAATTTGCAAAAATCCCTTTTGTGTGTGGTCAAAACTAAAATCGTCATGCTAAAACGAATCCGTTGGACTTCCATTATGTTATCTAATTTTAATTATGCAAATGAAACATCACGAAGATAGAGGAGACCAGTATAAATTAAACGAGGTGTCGGGGAGGCATTAACTTTTCGCCGTTCCGTTTGCGTATCGAGACGTGAGAATGTGGCTTTGGTGTCTATTGAAAACACGAGACAAGGACGAACAAGTAGTCGCCGATGTTCCTTTTCTAAAATTAAGTCACTTGCATTCCCGGGGGAGGTGAGAGAAAGGAACGTTTCTCCCTATAGTCCTTTCCACAGGCCCGTGAGAATTGCCGAAGCAATTGTCGATTATTAAAGCATCCTCTACGTTTTGAGAACCTGTCGGTAATGAGAGATAAAAACGAAGAGGAGGATGAAGAAATGCTATAATATGCGAGTGAGAGATGAATGCGATCGTGTGTGAAGGATGACAGAATATGCGCATCGTTGCCGAGAGAATGGAGGAATGCAAAAGCGCGTGTGTGTGTGTTAGAACGAGTAAACGAGAAAGAACAAGAGGACGATGATTACTGGTAGTAGATTATGCGAGTCGAAGATGCATTCCGAACTAACTAGATAACAATTAACGAAAAAGAGAAAAAAGTGAAAGAGAGCTAGTCTCGTTACAAAGCTAGAATTGTATTCCGCTGTCACCGTAGAAGAACGAGATGATTTATCGATTACTAAATAATTAATTAATTGACGCGAAAAATTGGAGACATAAAGAAGAGTAAACCGACGAGTTTCCTTTCTTAATTAACTAAAACACGGAAAAATTAATAATAGTAATATATAGTAATAATAATAATAATACAAATAATAATAATAATAATAACGTATATATGGTAATCAGGTTAAGTAGGACATTACGTGGATACTGCTATTCAGAGAAAAATAAGAAACGCGATAGTAATAAAAAACAGATTTGGTGCCTCTCTCAAGCAACCTCTGTTTGGTCGTTGCCGACTCTATTACGATTGATTCTCCCTTCCTCGATCTTGCATCTATCGAATTAAATGAAAAAAATAGCAATAAGCTGCTGAAAATCAATCGCCTAACGTAAAATAAAAATAATACCATCATGATTACGATGAATTGATACGTGAAAGGCAGAATCGATCGCAATGTATTTTCTTGCATTTAAGAAAAGAACGATGGGTGTGTGGCACACACGCGTAAGTTGCTTGAGCGATGTTTGCTCTGTCGAGGCGTAAAAAAAACAGAAGAAAACGTTGGCAAAGAAGAAGGATAAAATGGAATAGAAGTTGAAATGGAAATGAAAAATGAGTGCGAGTGCTCGTAGATCGAGACGACCGCTTTTAAGTGATATATTTAAGTATTATATATAAATAATATATATATATATATATATATATATATATATATAATATGATCGAAACAATGCATATACATATATATATATACACACATTAAAGCTGCTAAAATAACGTAATGTAAAAGTTAAAGCAAATGTTTGTTATCGTTCGGACGATGTTTTCGACGATTGAATTGTGTTGCGACTATGGACGCATCGAATATTACGTCGTGTAAATGCATGTAGATATATTATATATAGGATGAATCGTGTGATACGCGGAGATCGCGAGGTTACATTCCTTGATGAGTTTGTGGCCGATTTTGATGGAACAGTTTTTCGCTTCAAAGCCGCTGCTTATCGTCACTGTTGAGACAATCATTTCCGATGTCTCTCGGTGTTTGTATTGTACTCGTTGCATTAAATTCTTCGCGTTTCTGTCATGCCGAAGCTCAATACTGTTTAAATCCCTTAATTTCGATCGAATGCGACGTAATCTCCTAATGGGATCTTCGTATTGCCTCTCCAAAAAGAAAATTCATTCCCAAATTAATCGAGGGATCGTTCTCTATCGACTCCTATATTTCACGAAATACCCTATATATTATGTATATGGTTTATAAATATATAAATATATAAATATATATAAATATATATATATATATATATATGCATATGCCTGAGATATGTATATGTAATTCTATTACGGGGGCCGGGAGAAGACACGGGGCAGATAAATCGCAGGAATAATAAAAACACGTTGCTTCCAAACTTGTAAAGGAAAAAGGAAGTAATTCGATTTCAAAGAGTAGAAAGTACTAATGTTACTAATGCACACATGCGCGCATATTCAGTACATACATATTCACGTATACATACGCATGTATACATAGACATGGATACACGAAGGTGTACACGGAATACGAATGACTCTTGAATAAGTTACTAAATAGGCTAAATCTAAAGATACTTAAAAAAAAAGTATATAAATAATTTGTAAACGCGCGAGGGCTGCACGCGGTGGCGGCCATCCCTGCCATTCTAGTCAGTCGGAATATGTTTTGTGAATTAATTAAATTAATTAATTAATTAATTAATATCAAGGACTCGTTTATATAGTGTTGAGCACTGTTTTAAGTGCTTTTCATTTTTTGGCTGTGTGAAGCTTGTACTAACGTAATTTAATGAGGGGGAAAAGTCATTTAATTATCGTATCGACAAATTGCAAATCACCCTTGAAACTTTTCTCGGATATAAAGACCGAAAGAGGAAGATAAAACAGTGAACAGCAGCGGGAAAAGAGATGAAGTGGGAAAAGCAGCATGATCGTGATTTTGGAAAATGGAAGAATAAATGAATGGTGAATAAACGTGCGAATTATCGGCCATATAAAGAGAGAAGCGAGAAGAGGGACATGAAGAGGGATTATACGGCGGCAAAGATTCGACCATGAGAGAAGATATCGGTAAAAAAAAATAATTACTAAGTAAAAATATAAATAATAATAAAATAGTAATAACGTGGAAATAATATGCGTAATAAAAACTAATGGAGATACTAATAATAACTGATAAGTCACACGAACGCCACGTCTCCCTTGATACGTTAATGTATATTATATAATTCCGCATCTCCGTTTGTACGCATTTTAACAAAAGGAAAAGAAAAAAATACTAAGAGAATGAGAGAAAGACTTTGACAAAGAGGGACGGGGGAATGCGTGCGTGCGTGCGTGCGCGTGTGTGTGTATGCGTGTGTGTGCACGTGCGTGCATGTGTGTGTGTGTGGATGCGTGCGCGTGTGTGTGCGTGCGTGCGTGTGCGCACGTGAGAGAGAGGGGGGGGAGGGGGGCAATAAGGAATAATGAGCATTTTTACTACAGGATACATTTAAACGGTGTATAAATACCGAAAAAAAAAGGAAAGGATACTATACTTTTATATAACGGTACTAGCTCACACAAATATCCTGCCGAGTTGCCCCGGGTTATGCTAACAGCTCCTTGGCCCGTTTTAACAAACAAATAAACAAACAAAAGATTTATTAAGTTTATAAGTGCTAAGAGGAGCTAAGCCCATCGCCTTATTGAGTATTAAACAGAAGCAAGGTTTGCGGAGAGGGAGTGGAGAGCGACATGATGAGAAAGCGGGAAAGAAACGACGAAAGGAATGGTCAAGGAGGGGAAATGCGAAGAAGTAACGAAAGAAAGGGATACAGCGAAAAAAGAGCGACGGGTATAACGAGATGGATGGAAACGCGGAGAAGAGGGAGAAATATCAAGGGAGAAAAGGAAAAAAAAAAAGGGAAGAAGTAGAACGGAAGGAAAGGAATAAAATAGAAGAGATGGAAGCGAGGAGGACAGCGTACACGACACATATAATCTATTTTTCGCCTGCGCCAAATGATCTTACGAGATAACTATTATGATTAAAACGAAAGAATATAAAAGAATGAAAAGAGAAGACCGCTAATTTTTCTAACGAGCCCGCGAATGCCGCCAGGAGAGACGACCGATGTCCTACGTCTTCCCCGGCGGTGACTTTTTGTAAAGCCACTATTTCTATATTGCGCGCAATGGAGGGTGCTGCTACGACGCTCCGTCGAAGAATCGGGGAGGTGAGGGAATTCAGCATGATCATCTAACGATTTCAGATTTGAGAATCGGCACGGTCAGCAGGGTGGAAATACGGAAGAGACACGAGACAAATAGTTGCAAGGATGCACGAGACCCGGCAATGAACTTATTATACGATACCGTATAACAAGAGATAAGTGATCTGTGATATATATAATCGTAATGAAACAATTCTCCGGGATTTTTTGGATAAATAATTTTCACGTATCTCTCCTTGGTGTCTGCCGGAGAACCATCATCGGACAACAGATATCCCGTGGATAATTAAGATTTATCACCGAAATGATGTCCTTCTTCACACATAAATCCTCAATATTAAGAGAAAAAAAAAGAAGAACACTCTCTCGACACATTTAGGTCTCTTGTGAGCGACCTGATGCCGCCGATTCAAGGGAACCGTCACTTCTTTTCGCGCATCTGTAGGATTTTCATTGTCGCGACTCGTGCATTTTTTTTCTCTCAACACACGGGAGAACCGAGAAAGAGAACCAACGGGGATCGAATTCCGATTAGCCGGGTACCAGGGCACTCAGGGCAACGATCAATATCGATCTTAATTTTTTATGATGATAACTTACTTTCGCTTGTACGCTTTATTACACGTACATTCATTATACGTACATTCATTGGAAGAAGGAGAAAGAGAGAGAAAGGGAGAATGGCAGAGAGGGTGGGTGGGAGAGGAAGGGATGGCGAATTTGTGGGTATACATATTCGAGTATATCCGCGCGCGTAATTTGTTAAACGAGATGAACGAGTGCGAAAGACTGCTCTCCCCATCACTAAACGCTTAAACCTTAAGAATAATCGCAGGATTACGCGGCTCATAGGCAAACGAGAAGCTTGATTTTCATGTACGCCTGATTTTCACGTACTTTCGGAACTTCAAGCGCGCAGCGACAGATGAGTGTATCTCTCGCATTTTTCTCATTCATTTCGTTCCTCCGCGTCTTTCGAGTGCGCAAAGCGATTCGTTCGGATAAAGCCGCGTAAAGTGCGCGCGTAATTGAGCGCTGACGACGCGAAATTATGTCGCGCGAGCCAGAATTGCGTCACGTTAGAGAATAAACAAACCGTAGCGAATTAATCGAAAACCGGAAGTGAGAGGGAATGAGAAGTGAGGAATAAGAAGAAGAGGAAGGTGAGAGAAACGAAAGAGGATTGAAGAGGAACGAGAGAAGAAGGAGTTAACATGCGTATCGCGAAGAAGGGAGTCACGTATGCTGGAGTATCATGATAAGCATATCCAACAATATTAACACCAAGAAATACTCGTGAGAAGAGGCAAAGGGACGGAAGGTTTCTGTCGAACGGGGAAGATGAACGCGAGAGAAAGGGATGAGAGTTGGTAACGATTAGGAATTTCTTTATTAAAGAAAAAGGAAAGTAGAGGAGGAAGATCGAATTTGTTACGCATTGAAGCATGGAGGCGTTGTTACGTACAGACATAGAGGGACATATAAATACACACAAACATATACGATATACACGCACGATATTTCATCATATGACTCCACACGCGGCAACGTTTGTCATGCGCGGTGAGAAGCGACTATCGGTAAAAGCGCGGTAAAAGCGTTATCGTCGCGACGATAAGCGCAAGCTCATGGCGTGACCTTGCTGGCTCGGTTGCAACAGCAACCGAGCCAGTAACAGTTCGGTGTAACTCTCATACCACTGACCCTTCTAACTTGGTTGTCACAATACCGGTTAGCAAGTCGATCCCGTGAGTTTGCAACTATCGTCGCAGTTATCGACGTTGCGGCAGATATAAAAGGGCCTTAAGGGAAAATTCGTTTCTTGCGGTGTTTGGAGCGCGCTCGCCTTCAGACCGTACACGCATAAGAGTAGATTTGGAATGTGTCCCGTGCGCAGTGAGGTATTCGTCTACCTTTTCTAGGAAAGTGAAAGATCGATCGGTTATTGAGTCACTTCGTCGCGTGGAAAAGGTCGCCTCGTCTCGATAAGGTGTCGATCGTTATGTTCCTCTCGTCGAAGCTGATACGGATAATACGGTGCGTGATTCACGAAGGCGAACGATTCGGGAATCGACTTACCGATATCCGAGGCCCGAAGTGTTGGGATAAAGTAATCTCTATCCACTAACTGTACACTAAGAGCAGGCGCGTAGTGCTCATATCCCGTTTGTTAATGTTTCAGATACTTTATTAAATGTTGATATAAAATGTATTGCGATACATTCCTTATTTGTCGCCGGAACCCGCCGCGTTTTGAAGCCTTCGACCCTTCACAGGCTGCTGGTGTGTCGTTTTGGGATGAAAAGGCTCGACGTGATCGCGTTGCAGCCGACTCTACGTATTACAGTATTACGTATTGGGGATATACAGGGACGAGCGTTGATTTTTACAAGTTTCGTCGAGGGGCTTATTATTATAAAACCGAAATAAATCATAGATCCGTTAATTGCGTATGCATCTTATTGGAGAATCATTGCGTGCGAATACTATTAATTTCCTTTCTTCATTCTCTCCTTTTTAAAGGAAGTACGGCATTGTGAAGGGTTAAAGCGCAAGTATTCAACCTGTGTCAGTCGATCGATCGATCAACCATTCATTAGCAATCATTAGTGTGTATGCGAATGTACAGGGTAATTCGGACATACAAGAACTTCGGAAGCCTATTGGGAGGTTCGAACGTCTCCCTCGCCTCCCACCAAGCGTGTGGCTAAATACACACGAGTATGCTTTCGCGAACGAGTCTGCATATACCGTCTAATTAATTAATTAACTAATTAATTAATTAACTAATTAATTAATTAGTTTCTTGTTCTGAGCAGCTTATAAAACGCGTGCAATGTTCCGGTGGATATTCTCGGAGGGGGAAGAGATTTGGTATAGATAATTAGTAATTCCGACAAGGTATTGTCTTGTCAAGTCGAATTGGCGATCCGTTGTAGGAGGTAGGGGGAGGGAGGGAGAGAAACGGGGTAAATATAAGAAGAAAAATGGAGATATCGGAGAACCAGAGATCGTTTTACCGTTACGTGTTTCTCGTTTTCGAACACTCGTTTTAACTTCTTTCGAGCGTTACGTTGATTCACGATTCTTTCGGACAGTTCATTCACCTCAAAGTTAATTACTTATTTATTCATGTTATCGCAATTAATATTCCAAAATGGACGAACAAAGGGAATACTCGA
Organism: Dinoponera quadriceps; assembly: GCF_001313825.1. Taxonomy (NCBI): domain Eukaryota; kingdom Metazoa; phylum Arthropoda; class Insecta; order Hymenoptera; family Formicidae; genus Dinoponera; species Dinoponera quadriceps. The sequence goes on along the minus strand of NW_014557186.1, from coordinate 446,994 downwards.
TTCTTCTTATTTCTAAGATAACTAACAAGGGACATTCGGTAAATATAAATTAAAACAAAATCTGAAACTTTGCAGAATTATGGAGCGGGCAAACCTAATAACTAAACAATTTTTCTTTGGTGCCCGAAATCGGTTTTAGGGATCAAAATAACCCTTTGAAGGTAAACCGGTTCTTAAATTTATAAGCGAATATTATTTAAACTGTTAGAAATATGCAAAAATATTTTAGGCAAAAGTTTCATGGTCGATTTCGGTATAAAATAATCTTTAACTTCACTGCAAAATAAATTTCAGGTATTTAAAAAAAATATGAGTGGTGGGGGTATTTCGAAAAATCTCAGAATATCATCATTAATTAATGTCGAAACTATGAAACTTTTGTCTACAATATTTTTTCATTTCTAACAGTTTAGATAATATTCGCTTATAAATCTAAGTACCGGTTTTCCTTCAAGAAGAAAGAATTGTTTTTACACCTAAAACCGATTTTGGGCACCAACGAAAAATGATTTAATTATTAGGTTTGCCTGCTTTATAATTCTGCAAAGTTTCAGATATTTTTAATTAACGCGTTGCTGAATATCCCTTAATTGTGATATGTGCGCGATTTAACCGTTTGATTGCCTAAGTATATGGTCGATTCGTCTTTCCAGAAACGGTTCGCAAAAGATGTAACGTTTGCAATCTTGCTTATTTTGTTATCCTTCCGAGGGATCACAGATTTAAATCGTGGGTATTAGAATACGTCCGACGTTTCTGCGTGCGACGATATTATTTGTCGAATTTGTACCGGTTGCAGGTATTTTGAATATCCTCACGACAACATTCAGCGTCGGAGATACGATTTTTGCTTTTATCTTATACTCACAGCGCGAGTATCCTGAGTATCCTTAAATTCTTCAGATTCAGATAGCTGCATTTTAGCATTTTCAATGCGCCTGGTACAAACCTTGTATTTAATTACACTCGAAGATGCTCTCGCGCTCAAACGGTTAATCGGAAACTCTCCGATTCGCATAACTAAACAGTTCTTCGCTGCCAATTAATTACCGCTAATTAGAGATAGTCCGACGTCGAGCGATCGTTGATACGAAATCAAACCGGGCGCATGGCTACGCCGAAAATTTCCCGATCCGAGCGGGAAGAAAGTAAAAACCGATTTCGCACCGAGTTACAACACGACGCGTTGCAATGTGCACTACGTACACACGTTGTGAGAACTCGATAAACGAAAACTTGTCTCTGTCCATCGTCCGGTCGGCCTCTAACGGAAAATTCAGGCCGAGGTCCTCAAGCTACTCGGAGTCCTTCGATCTGCCACGTATGGCGCAGATCGAATTGCCGCTATTGTTCGAATGTAATTCGAGTGTGAATCTGCTGTGATTGCGACTCGATCGCGATCCCACTGTAAACCGACCATGACCCGATCGCGGTTCAATTTTAATTCGACTGCGACTCGCGCGGGATTGGCCTATAGAAGGGCGAAAGCCACTAAAAGGATTAAATTTACGCGGCGCACCTCACTTCTGCTAATGTTCCGTTCAAATTCGGAAACGATCGCGAACGATCATGTAGGGATGGCAACGTAATTCTGATATTTCATATTCGAGTGTCGATTTTCTCGTTATTCGCTGTAATGATGGTGAAACAATATCGCTTTTTAAGAGGTGTGCACCTTCGTTTTCCCAGCGCAAAACAGTAATATTAATTAACGATGCTTCGATCTCCTGACCATTCGCCGTTCGAAAGAGATAATGAGTCTTGCGTTCTCCAGAAGCTTTGATGCGTGACGTCTGCGATCAGGAAATATTGATAATTGGCGGGACCTCGACTTTTGCCATCCCGGGACCGAGTGTACACACCACGAGAAAGCGTTATAAAAAAATTTGTAACGTTTTATAAGTAAATTGGCATATCAGTCTTATCATTTGTGCAAGTGGAAGAGAGAGAGAGAGAGAGAGAGAGATGTATTTGAAAATTATTGTTTCCACTTCTTCATCGATAAACGCTCTGCTGGTTTGGAGCTGTAGTCATATCGTTAGTGCGTAAGGCTGTATGTGTGACGATGTTAATTATTGTAATATAAAAGAGCAAGTGATAAACGCGCGCGCGACGGGAGAGAAGGAAACCAAAATATAGGAGAAATAACATACCAAGCCATGTTATTCCTATGTGATGGTGATCAGTGCGGGAGGATCAAATGAAAGAGAAAATTGGATGCGATATATCGTTTGTCTAGTAGTACTGGACACGTGCTTCGAAGAGATAGACTTTTTATAAGCCGACATTCTGTTTTAATCCCCCGCGACTACCACAAAACCCCTCCCCCGATCTTCAATTGAATATTTTCACAATATCGAGACGTAAAATTCTCTCCGTTTTTATGTGAATCGGATAGCTTTTCATAGACGATAAAAATGATAAATACAGTGAGCTTGTACGAGTGAATGGAAGGGAGAGAATGCGGGCATGTGTGCGTGTTAGCTTGTATGTGTGCGTGTGTGCATATTTGCGCGCGCGCGCGTGTGTGTATGTACGTATGTGTGTGTGTGTGTGTGTGTGTGTGCATATGTGCGTACATGAAAGCGTGCATGCATACTTGATACGTGAATGTGCGCGACCGTGCGCACACGATAGAGGAAGAGAGGGGAGGAAGAAGAGTGCGGAGAAAAGTACGAGTGGAAAAGGGAAATTATGAGGCAGAGGGTAAGCGTGAGTATATATGGAATGTAAAACTTGATAAATAAAAACGGAAAGACCTCAATAGAGCGTGCTGGGAAAAGGAGAAGGGGGGAGGGGGGGGGTAGAGGGAAAGGTGAGAGAAAGCGAAAGATGGGGCGAGGATATGTGAGAAAGAAAGAATAAGACAAAGAATTTGTATGAGGATGAGAGCGGCAGGAGGGGCAAGAGAAAAGAGATTGGGAGAGGGAGAAAGAGAGAGAGAGAGAGAGAGAAAGAGAGAAAAGAAACGAGAGAGAAGAGGAATGAAAGAAAGAGAGGGAGAGGGGGTGAGAGAGACGGATAATGGAAAAGAGAGAAAAAGAGAGGATGAGAGAACGTGTGTATATGAGAGAAAGCGCGCGCGAAAGAGAGAGAGAGAGAGAGTTGTGAATGATAAGTGGGAGAGGGAGAGAAAAAGAGCGAAAATAAGGGAAAATAAGGGGAAAAAAGCGACAAAAACATAGTATGAAGAAGCAATCGCACCTCGATCGAATTTAAATCTATAATTTCCTCTCACATCTCTGCGCAGTGTTTTGGGCCCTTCCGTCCAATACGCGATGTACCACTATCATGATTTATTTATAATTTTTGCAAGTCTACGTATACACAATAAAATTGTTATTGCTGAAACGATAAGTATGTAAAATATGTATACTGTACATTTCGACCTTCGTTCTAAAAAAAAAAAGCATTATTAAGGTCTCGCTGGACCAGGATTCCTGCCGTCCTGGCGTGTGTTGTAATTGTATATGTACATATACATGCGTATTTTTTAATATCAGACGGTACTTTACTCGATAATTAGGGTCGCTTATTAGAAGGTATGTATATTTATATATAAATATAAAGACACAGAGATATATATGTGTATATAAATATATGTACGCATACGCGTGCACGTGCGCGCGCGAGTTCGTGCACGCGTGCACACATTGCGCGATAAATGAAAGCGGCATTCCCGACGCCATTGTCTGCGATGAACGATCTTCAAAAGGAATAAAGCACTTTCACGTAGCAACGTGTTCCTAATCACTCGTGACATCCAGCTATTCCAGCGAATTTCTTGCAAACGGCAATCATATGGCATACTTCGTCTGCTTTATCATCTTTAATCCTAAAACCGATCCTATTCTAGTTTTGTAATGCTGAAGAAGAAATCAGAGTATCATGTCTATACTGTTAATAAATATGAATCCTTCTCTTTAATTTGCATATCATCAGCCTACGGTGCGACTTTTTTTCATCAAGTTATATTCAACGTTGAAACAATAGAATTTTTTTCTTTTTTAATCGTGCACAGAAAGCTAATAAATTAGTGCACAACGATCATCAAGAATAGTAAACCAGTGATGCTGAAACGACCGGAGCAGGTGATAATCTATAGGGGCAAAATCTGGAGAATAAGCCGTATTCCCAGCCCAAAAAGAAGATAAATTCCAGGGTCGCTTTTGTTGTGTATGGCAACGCATTGTTCTGCAGTAGAATTACTTGTCTGGTTCTACTGTCAGTAAATAGTCTTTTACGCACGATTTCGTTGCTTAAATGAATGAGTTGCTGTTGATAACGTTCAGAAATAACGGTTCCACAGGGTTAGAGCAACTGGAACACAAAAAGGATGCAGTGCCTCAGATGTTCCTTTTCGAACGACATCGTGATAACTACTATTTTCTTGAGGTTATGTCGGCAAGGCCGCCAATTATTATAGTGCTTCTTAAAGCTTAAGATTGGCACTTTCAAATTATCCTAGGGCGGGAAAAGATTTAAATTTGGACCGGAGTTATGAGACGTCAAATGTAAAGGTACCGAACTTATTTGTACGAGGTGTGTCCCAAAAGTAATGAATAGTTTAGTGCGCATGTTAGAAAGGCCATGAAAGGAAAATGGCAGTCGAGGCAGTTGGCGAAGAACCCCAGGTGTACAGTCTGACCCTTCTCGGTTGCTTCCGAGCCTTTCTAGCAATCGATAGTGTCAGCAAAGTGTGTTGTAATTTTTGTGTCTTGTTACGGACGAAAATGCAGCACAGTCTCGAGCAACGTTACGCGATCGAATTCTGCGTGAAACTGGGAAAATCTGGTTTGAGAAAAAGAGTTGTGCTCGTCCGCCGTGAAATTGCAAACACGTGGATCCTTCACCATAATAATGCGCCAAGTCACACATCATTGGCTGTGAGAGAATTTTTAGCCCAAAAGAATATTCCAACGCTTCCCCACCCACATACAGCCTTGACTATAGGGTTATACAGCCCTGATTCAGCTCCGTACGATTTTTTTTTATTTCCCAAACTCAAAGCCTACCTCAAAGGACATCATTTTGGAACAGTTGAAAACACCCAATCAGCTGCGGCGAGGGCTTTGGACAACATCTCATGTAAAGACTTCCTCCGTTGCTATGAAGAGTGGCAGCAACGCAACGCTGGAATCGCTGTATTCGATCATAAGGAGCTTATTTTGAAAGAGATTAACTGTAATTGAATGTATTATTAATAACACATTTTTTTCCAATCATTCTCATTACTTTTGAGACACACCTCGTATACCTAATAAATAGCCCTGCAGGATTGACGTCGGCTGAAAAACGACTTGAGGCAAGCCACTCGATTCATTTCCGAGACGACGGCTACTGACAATGCCTGGGCACGATCTCATAAGACAGGAATCCATCTTAATAGTGTACTTAACGCCGTACTATCGCTTTACTCGTGACACAACCACCCCATCGGTATCATTATTATCCTTCATTCATCTTATAACCATCCTCCAAGCTTATTTTTCCGTACACATTTTTTACGTCGGACGTTTGACATTTAAAGGACCGGTGCTACATTATTAATCGAAAGTGTCGCCATGCATTTTTCCCAAAGTCACTTTATTATTTTTTTTACGTAAACGATCACCTGGGGTCATATAGATCCTAATTAAAAATCGCTATTATTAACAAAATATAGCATCTTATCGATTGCTCTATGGTTTCTTATTATTTATTTATTCATTTTATTTATAATAAGTGTTAATGTTAACTATACATGTTAATTGTAAACAAGAAATATAAATATTAAATATTTAATAATAGCACCTTTGTCTATTTCTTTGGACATTATTATCGGTCAGTATCAGGTGTAATATAAATATTGCTTAATGTTTACTGGGTACACATAACTTCATCCAAACTTATTATCATCTTGTCTTCACAGTACGAACTCTTGCTATACTTCACTAATTGTATAACGTAAACGATCACGTGGGGTTGTTTTGTTACCCCGATATGTTTTTACAAGCTTATAATATGTATAAGACGAGTCACAGCCTATTTTTGTTGCACAAGTTAGGTTTCTAAATGTCCAAATGAAAGGTACATATTGGTTCCCGATCGATAAGAAATCCACTGTGACGTGAGCTTTATTTTCTGACCGATGAGGATCCCACGTAACTATTCCCGGGTTAACAATGAAATTTATCTTTCGAGAAAATATATTCCGCTGAGGTACTGGCTGTAGGCGACGAAACGTCAAAAAGACTTTTCTTTGTCGTCTCGCATCCGTGAATCAAGCATCTCGAGATTGCCCATAAATGTCCATGTTCTCTACCGTTCCATACGCGGTTGTATCTACCGTAATTCATTATACTAATCCTCTATACTGAGGCACGTATCTTGTTATCCGGCAATCCGGTCGAGTCGGTCGTATTGGAGTAGCTATCATTATATCTGAAGATAGAATTCCCAGATAGTGGGTACAGCAAAAGTTAAGATTAGATCCCAGAATGATCAATACGGATTAGAACATCGCTAAGATGGGGATTCACGATGCTGCTTGGGCGAATTAGTTATAATCCATAACTGCGGCGATCGGGCGACTTGATAGTTTAAACAGTTTCATTTTGGATCGAAAAGCTTTAACGATTTTAGAAGGACAGTCTCGTCGTGGATATCGAGAAAATTTCCTCGCTCTTGCTCGTTTCATGACTCAAGTCTCGTCGAAGATCGCTCTTTATCGTGCCGGGAAAGCTCGGAAGTTCGTACTTTGGTGAAAAGAATAATCACCTAACCAAGTCGCGAACAAAATGCATAACATAATTGGCGGAAAATATTTTGATGACATAATTAAAAGTTCCGGAGAATCATGACTAGGTCCCTCCTGCCATTTTGCCCCGCCCCAGGGGAAGCAATTTAAAACTGATTTCTCGCCGCGATATCAGAAAGTTAGGTGAAATCGTGTTAAGTGATTTTAATTACTTAGAAAACTTGGACAGCCTCAGGAAGTTTCCTCGTCGCTCAACAGCGAAGTGGATGCATCCGGGAGCGCCTTCAGGGTTTCACCCTCCTCATCCCACTGCAGACTACTTACCTATCTCCACCCTTTACAACGCCCTTAACTACCAACCATCCGCATCGTTCCGGTGTTCTTGCTTGTAGGCCAATTACACGTCTGTCTAATCGATCAAGAGATTTGCGGAATTGAAGAAACTTTACTAATACCGTGAGCCGGGTTGATGTCTTTCAGCGGCGACACCTGCTCGCTCTCCCTCTCTCTCTAGTTGATGTTACTCCGCAACATTTTTTTAAAACCGCCGGCAGCGGTAGACGGGAGCGATTATGAAGATTATTTGTCTTCGTCAAACGAGCATCCTGCGATGCAGATCACCATTAATTCGCCCGAGTATTTTGCAAAGCGATGACGTCTTCCTTGTTTTCACCGGGAGTCGATACAGGCCGTCATAGCGGCGCAATGGAGAATCGAGATCGAGGACGTTGTTCTCCGGCTCTATTTGAATTACATGACTCACAGATTGATATCGGAGCGAGTGTCTGTAATCAAACGTTGACACTATCGGCGGGAGAGCGGGATAGGTGGTGTGAGATATTTCAAGTCACGGAATGGGCAAGTGGTGTCGAATCGATTTAATTGGAACGGCTGGTGGTTGGCTGGAGATACGGAGTCGCGATGGCAGATGCGAGGAGGGCGAAATATTTATAACTGCTTGTTTCAACGGCGTTGCCGGGTCGAATTAACGACGTCGACGCTCAACGGCGACAACGACGGCGACGTTGGCCGAAAAAATTCATTGCGGGAATTATTCATTCCTAATGCGAGCCTCGGCTTCGCTCGCTGCTGCTGCCGCCGCCGCTGCCATCATCCGGGCTCCTCGTATTCTCTCCTACTTCTTTCTTTTTCTTCTCGGAACAGAAATTAAAATGTAACGACTAGCCTTCCAGTAGTTCCGGTGCGCGATACTCGGAGTTGTTTCTCCAGATTTGCGTGGCGGAATAACGCGAAGACGCTGTTGCACGCTGTTCGTTAGCGTTCCTTAGCGGTAAGTATATATTCGGGGTTTACCATAATCACGTAAACAATGGATGAGGTGGCTGACACGTAAAAGTCATGTCGCGGAAGTGGTTCAACTCACACTGGCAGAGGAAGTCCTCTTCGTCTTCGCTAAAAACTATTCATTTCTGACGTTCATAAAATATCAATGTCTAACCCCGTTGTATATTCTTCGATGTATTCCGACTTGAGCTTGAATAAAGTCAGATGAAAGTTATGATAAACTTCCACGAGTTACCAATTGTTCGTCGTTTTTGCGACTCTCCGCGAGAAGAGAACCCCAAGTAAACTGTTCCTAATGTATTCCGTCTAAAGCGAACCAAATAGATGTTGCACTCTGGAGCGGAGCGAAATGTAGTGCAGAATTGCGGCTTAATCCAACTCGCACCGTACGAATTTCAGCTCGGAGAAAACGAAGCGGAATTGAATCTAATGTGCTATCCTGAATCCTTCATGAGAAGCTTCTACGCTCCGCTCAGATCCCACCGTCTCAGTCCCCGCTCCTCCACATCTGCTACCCCCCGTAGAAATACATAATTCATGAGAATATTTGAATAGTGTTTTACATTGCTTACAGCAATTGTACTCCTAAGGAACTTGCTCGTAAGATTTCTGCGGCTGGTAAGTAAGTACTAATGCTCTTATCGTTAACGATTTCGCGCCATTGAATTGGATTGTACCGGCGAAAATTGAATATCCCGCTTGGTATTGGGTGTTGTTCCCGCACACAAACATGAGAGAGGAACTTCTTGCCAAGCCCGGCTGGAGTAACGATGCCAGCAAAATGAGTTTGGCGTTAAAGCGATTAGATTGCGAAAATAGCAGGAGAATTTTTTAAATATCGGGCTTCTACCGATCGAAGTAGAACTAATCAAGTGTATCCTGAAGTTTATTATAGACACGATAGTAAGTTGGAAATAGCAATAATATTAGAATACTATCTCTCCATCTCTCATTTCAGCCATCTTTATACCATTGCCAATGAAATAACCAGATATCCCAATTCTAAATTCGTGACACTTCACGAACGTTGAAGGATGAAGGAGGTAATAAAAACCATTGAGAAAACTTTTGTAAATTTATATTGGCATGTAAAAAATAGTATTAATTATATATTAATAATAACAATGGTAAACCCGGGAGGCGGTCCCCAACCGGAGATCCACCAGCAACGCGAAGATGTAGTCCATTGTGTCTTTCCAGATAAACTAGCCTCGGGTCAGTCAAGACCCGTCTTCCTTCGAAAGTAAAGCTTCAGGTCTTTAATCTGAAGCTGTCTAATCTGCTCCGGTTCGAGAAAGTCCGAGCCCAGTATTTGCCGCCTTAGTTCGACGTAAACTGGACATAAGCACGTGGAAATTTGTTTCCTCGTCACTGCCACGCTTCCTGTATTTGGGGTGATGCACCAGCTTTCGTATGTGATAATTGATGAAGCTATGACCCATGTAGATCTGCACCGCTAGTCTGGCCTCTCTTCTCTTTAAGGGCCTGATGCGCCTAGCAAGATCCTCATTGGGTGTTTCGTCGAATGAAACCCTCGTCTGACGGCGCTTGATCTTAGTCACGTCTCTCCAGAACTTGGCGTAGTGTGGCCCCGCAACTCCTGATTTTGGCCCTGCCGATGCAGCTGGGTGCACCCATGGCCGGCTTTGGTCCCACCATCTAATCGCTGATTCCGTTCTAACCAGTTGATCAGCGATCTCATTGCTCTTGACACCTGAGTGTCTTGGGACTCACCAGGGCGACATCATTGTGGATTACCAGACGAGAGTACATTTGCACCCCCAGATCAGCCGTAATTTGGAAATGTGCGCGCCCAATGCTCTCACGGTTGCCCGGCTATCAAAACAGATTCTAATACGCTTGTCCGTTTCTCTTAAGGCAATCAGTGTCTGAGCGCAGCTTATGATTGCCGATATTTTCGTTTGAAAAACGGTGGCAAATTTCCCAAGCGGGATAATTTCCTTAATACCTTTTCGGCATCTATAGGTACCAGCCCCAACGCTTTGATCCGTCCTGGGACCATCTGTGTAATTAAATGTCTCCGTTCCTGATTACGGACACCTCTGTCTCCTCCATTCCTCGCGACCAGGGAAATAGATCTTAAAAAATCTGTTAAGGTCGCGTTTGGTTGGTATCCTGCTGTTACGTCCTGGGTACCTCGGGAAGTACGGATTCCTTTTTTTTTATATATATGATTGGGAAGCAGACGGACATCGGGCAAGCGTTATCGTGAAGGGGATAAGATTACGATGGCTCGCCGATAAACGCGCCGTGGGTTTCCCAACGTATTTGTCATCGCTTCCGCCTTCACGTAAGGCGCATGATTTCGTTACATTCTGGGTACCGTGGCAACAACAAATTCCTTTCTTTTATCAGGAGATAGGCGGATTTGGGTAAGCGCTATCATAAAAATGTGACTATACGCCACCAAATGCGTCATGAGTTTCTCAACGCGTCCGTGGTCTTATCCGTTTCCTAATCTTCCATATCCGTTTCCAGTTTCCACGAAAACTCCTCTCACTGGGGATCCGCCACTCCCAAAATCTTCCCTATATACGCCCCTCTCACCTTTTTTTAAGAGACCTCTTTTTTGTCGATTTCTGTCGCGTTTTTACCTCACGCCTATCATTTCGGCTTCTTTTTTCGGGATCTTTCTCTCTGGTGCCACCTGTTTGTAAAACTCGTGGATAACTCGGGATTTCTCTAAAGATATACATTTCGATATTCTGATAATTAGTCCGAGTATCAGAATCGCTCGATTTAACCGTAGTCAGCCACTCAGTGTCAGTCGATCAGTGTCAGTCTGTCAATGTCAGACAGTCAGTCAGCCAGTCAGTCAGCCAGCCAGTCAGTCATTTTTCTTCTTCTTTTTCTTCTGCTGAGTATCAACGAACCCATGTTCTACGTACTATTCACTACAGTTGATTCACCTAAATCGTAAGTCTCTATTTCATATTTAAACATGACTTTTAATCGTTTCAATCCAATCTCCAATCCCACTTCACTCTTTAAAACACACACATACACCGCGTAATTATTATCTTCCCTGTATTATATAATGATGTTTTTCTTGCCACACCGATACGTTAAACATTCTTGTTACGTTAAATCCGATCATATTATATCAAGTTACACGGATTACTTTTTTTCTTAATCTTACTTTAATCTTCATCTAGTATTTGCATTATTTCAATAATGCTGATTTATAAAAGTTTGTTTAATGTTAACCCATATATCTCACTGTTTAACTTTAGCTGACTCTTTCATCTTTTAAATATTGTATCTTTTACAATGACTTTTCTCATCAATTTACCATTATTATTAACCCATGTGAGAACCAAATTATGTTATTAGCATAATTAATAAACTGTTTTATTCAAAATGCCCTAAATTTAACCAAATTGTTAAAATTATTCATTCATTTCCTTTCAATTACTTAAATCTGAATTCCCCTCTCATATGGTCCTATCCCAGGTAAAGAGATTAAGTTCTTTGACCTAAATAAAGGACCATCTAACGTACGTTCTGTGATCGGAGTAAATGGGCCTCTACGGACTTTGACCTGATCTGCAGACCTACTAGTACGTTTAGGCTTCGCTAGTGCGCGAGTAAGCGATGTTTGTTGTGTACATCCTCTTCCAGGACGTAACACTGCCTTGTCCCATGTCGAACACAGTCCCGGACAAAATCTCCTTCAGTAGCCGAGTGTGCATAGCTCCGACTTTCCATTTACCTTTGCATTTCAACCGATAGGCAGCGGTTGCCGCCACTACCGTAAGATGAAGCGATTCAATGCCAAACAGCAGCCTCCTCCAGGCCAAGACTCATCTTCCTCCGGGTTAACCGACAGGCCAGTCTCTCTTCATCACCCCTCAACCACCTCCACAATCTTTTGCATCAGCTCAAGAAGTGTTTCAAGAAAGGGACCTCTAATGAGGATTGCCAGATTGTCGGCGTATCCAATTGCATAGAAGTACCTATCATTAAGCTTTTTAAGTAGCCTGTCCACTACCAAGCACCATAGGAGCGGAGAAAGGACTCCACCTTGTGAGCAGCCTCTCTCCACCCTACCTTTCATATTCTCTCTTCCTAATGAGGTTCCCCGAATCCACTCCACGAACTTTTTCAATGCGCCTCGAGCAGATTACTTGATGCGGAGTGTTATTAAAGGCACCCTCGATATCCAGGAAAGTTCCTATCACGAAACCTCCTCGCTGGAACTCCCGCTCTATTACCGGCACGGTTGAACGGAAGGCCGTTTCTCCAGAGTAGCCGGCTCGATTGTTAATTGTAATGCAGAGGATTCTACGCTAACACTTTGTGTTTTATGTAGACATCAGCCAACTTCTCCAATGTTTTGAGCAGAAATGAAATCAGGCTGACCGGTCTAAAGTCCTTAGCCGAGATATGGTTTGTTCTTCCTGTTTTAGGAATGAACATCACTCTCGCTAGTTTCCACACTCGTATATCCTAAGGTCACGTAAGTTCTGAGTAGCTTCGTGAGAGACTTAACTATCTGTTCCAGTCCCTTTCGAAGGGGAGCCGGAAAGATTAGACCCGGTCCGGACCAGACTCGAAAGGCTTGTAGGAGCCGACTGCCCACCTGGTCCTGTCAAATCCCACAACTTCGGCCGCCAGCTTCCAATCCTCAGCACGGTCGTTGTGGAGGCGTTTGCCAATTTCCCAGTACCCGCCCGTTTCTCTTCGGAAGCTAGGAAAGCTGTCTTCAAACAGGTGGACTAGGCACTGCTCACCAGACATCATAGAGCTGTCTGGTAAGCGAATCGCCTCCAGCACGGAATGTGGATTCCTTGATAAAAACTTGCAGTCTGGTGGTTGCAGGTATGTTTTCCACTGATCCACAAAAACCTCGCCAGCTTTTCCTCTTAGCCCTAATCACGGAGTCTCTGTATTCCTTTTGAGCCGCTCTATAGAGGTTCCAGTCAGAAGGTCGGCCCGTATTCCTTGCCCTGTTTCAGATCCGGTGAGCCTTGACTTTGAGATCTTGTAGTCCCAGATTCCACCATGGGCTATTCGTAACTGTCCTAACTGGACTGTTCTTTTCGTAGGAACCTATAAGAGCCTTCTGCAGATCCATAGAGCTCTAGCTGCTCCGCCGTATCTTCTGGGAAACTCCTAAAGCTGCTGTCCAAGTTGCTCCGGTAGGACCCCGAAGCCGTCCTCTTCGGGTTTCTCATCTTCCTGAGTTCAGCTTTAAGAACCGAAGCTAAAGCCTGAATGTTATTAGTCTATGGTCAGAATGTGAGAACTCATCAGGGACCCTCCACCCTGCCATTTTACGCACCGCTCTCCGCAAAGAGAGAGTGAGGTCAAGCACCTTCCTTCTCACCGCCGTGCGGAAAGTCGATTCATTATCTCTATTCAGAACCTCCAAGTCGGTCGCTACCAAATATTTCAGCAACTTCTCTCCTCGCTCATTCGTATCGGTGCCCCATATCGTGTGGCGACGTTCCCCCACAAAAATTGATTATATGTAATCGATTCTTCTCTGTTGAACATGCCTGGCATAGACCACGTGAGTGAGAGAGAACGCAAAGACACGAAATAGAGTGCATCCTTTTCTACGCGCACCTCGACCCCCACTCCTCAAACGAAAGCAAACGCTCGGTCTAGACATATTAGTTCGTATTTTGAACTTCTTTTTATCGACAAAAGTTCCTTAAATGTACGTGTCTGTGCATGATATGTGCATGTATGTGCGTGTGTTACACACGTAGAAATGTCACGACATGGTATAAGGTGGTGACAGAGCTCGAGACAATTTATTTATGTTTTTATTAAAAAAGTCCCTCTCCCTCCCCTTTCAGAAATATAAAATTCGGTAAATTTTATAAAATTTCCGGTGTATAAAAAAATGTTTGCGGGGGTAAATGTTTTCAGAATGGATAGTATATTGAATTATGTTATGGTTAAGACGTTTTCGATTTTGCTCGACTCGTCTCGACACGGGCAGTATTCCGATCGTAGCAGTATTAAGCATTACATGTTGCGTATATTATAGTTGACAACTAAGCGATTATTGAAACGCTGCTCGAGTCGGGTCGAGTCAGCAAACCGAGAATGCCATTACATGAGAACAATTTTGCTACCTCATTCACATATCCTTGGGTCCTGATTCTTGAAAATATGTGAAAAATGTCACACGTGATAGTTTGGGTCCTGCATTTCATGCTGCGAGCGCTTTGAAGTGCCGTATAGACCATTGCAATGTGAAATAGAAGACTCAAGCTATCATATGTGATAGTTTTCACATATCTTCAAAGATCAAGGCCCAGATCGCTGAAAAACAAAAGCCCATATTCTGAATTCTTCCTTACCGATAAAAGTGGCTTAGGGACGACTTGATTAGGCCACGTTTAAGGCAATTTTTATCGATAAAAGAGAGTGCAAAACACGAGCCAGAGGTGTGATCATTCCAGTGTGATAAGAAAAATCGATGAAATTAAAAGCAAAGGTACAATATGTGTGTAACTTTGATCAAACCAAGGTAGTTTGAGCTAATAATCTATAACAGAATTAATAACAATATGAATTATCTTGGAATGATCCTAACTCCCCTCGATCAAAAACGCTATAATCTAACATTCCATGTTCTCACCTCACATGATCACACAGAACCATGCTGTACTGAATAGTCTTGACCCCATTGAACTGTATAACAAACTGAAACGAGCACCGCCTTTATTTCCGCCGGATGACCTCATGCCGAGAGAGACGGTGTCTAAATAGTATCCCCCTCTCTGTCTCTTTGTGTCCGCCTTTGTCTCATCTTAGCCAATAGATTATATAGCATGTTGGTAAGACAGAGAGCGAGATAATACTTAGGTATGGTCTTCGTGTCACAGGCCTGCTAACAGGTCACGGCCCCCACCACACTACTGCTCGTTCCAGTATGTTCTATAGTTCGATGTTTATTCCCAAGTTGGGGTTTCAAACAGGACATGACGTAACGCGATCGCAGTGTTGCCACATTGGGCAAAACTATAAATAGGGTTCTGCGAAGAGAGTTCACGCAGTAGACTATCGTCCTTGGTTGCTGCGACATCGACTACGATAGTAACATCGTAAGTATTCTTCCATTCGTGTGTGATAGTTTTTACGGAATAACATTAATATTTGTATTCAGTCGACAATCTGACGTTGTTGAACACTTGGTCGTACGCACACGCGTATACGTTAATAAAAATATTGCGAATGCGGTTAGGATTGACAGTCGTGTTGGATTATACAAATATGAAGAATTTTCTCAACAGTTTGCCATGCGTGCGGAACCTTTCGGTCTTGCCTCAAACTGCGAGCGGCCATGTGCTGTACTGAGCGCGTGACTATTTCCCCCACATGGCCGCACGGGCGCATTCCGATTACAGCTTGGGCACAAGCGACAGACGGCGTAGTGCACACGCTGTTAGTAAGGCCGCCATCTTGTGCAACGGCTTTCGCTTGGTGGCTGTGCTCGGTGTCACGCGCGATATGCGCTTGTCTTCTCAAGTTAGCTGTGAATTGCGCAATTGGTGACTCAGTTAACCTGTGCTCGCTTTTACCGATCAGTGTCGTTTGGGAAGTGTGATTGTAGTGTAGTTAGTGATTACAAAATATCGTGGGGCGTGATACCCACTGTCCTTTCTTTCTAATGGTTCTCACACGTTCAGGTATGATGTCGTCGACTTTCGTTACTCCAACGTTAGGTTAACATGTCGGTGCGTCGTGTTGTTTTCGTGTGTACGAATGAATCTATACAACATCAATAACGATAACATTCGATTTTTCTTGCTCTAAGAGTGGAAATTGATTGCCCTGGAGATTGATTGGAACTATATTGCAGTAAAATTCGCATATCGACTGATATTTGATACGTTATTAATTTCTATTTAAAGGATATGCTTGTGTGTTGCAAATGTTTCTTTTGTACGTCTAATGTATTGTCTGCGCGTTATCTATGTGTCATCTACGTGTCATTTGTGTATTATCTACGTATCATCTGTGCATTTCTACGCAATTATGTCAGTGGAATAAGCAGTTATCTTTTAAATCATGTAGTTAATATTTGTGTTAATGACCTTAACTAGTTTTAAAAGTATCTGGTATTATTTAATATGTTACAGGATCGGTAAAAGTATTGCTAGTAACATGGCTCGAGTTGTAGTATATGAGAGAGTCGTAGATGCTGTTCAAACCAAGATCCATATAGGCCAAACAGTAAGTATCTTTATATATATATATATGAAAGATTTTGATAATTTTATTCCTTATATCATTTAAAGCATAATTTATATTTCATGATTTACAATTTACATTTTATAATTTACATTTCATTGAGCATCTCAATAGACTCGCTAGTAAGTTATATGTAGAAAGAACTCTATTGAATATATAATCTATATTTCTTTCATTAATAATATAATTATTTAAACGATGAGAAGATATGATTATGCATTGCATTGAGTGTATATTTTGCGCCTAAAAAAATTTAGCTTTTTAAATTGTGTTATCAATTGTAAAAATGAATTATAAAACAAAATCATAATGAAACATAGTTATTTAATAAGTTTTACAAATAGCACTTTTTTAAAATGAAAAGAATGATGATGTTTGCATACATGTATGTTGTGTTTGAAAACGGTGTGAATGACAGTCGCTGATAACGCCGTTACATAAGTCGGTATAGTAGAAATCTTGAAACCGATCATAGGTCCCTACTTTATCATCGTATTAATATGGGTTTTATTCGACTAGAAAATGTCGCTTCTTTCATCACTCTTCGAGCGATATTTGTAGTGGGATCTTATATTTAATATTATTACTGTCTTAAGTTCAACTTCAGATATTTCATAGCTCATGAAATAAGTGGTATATCTCAAGACGAACTTAAGACGGTCTTAAATATAAGATCTGACTATAAATACCGGCCTTTATTGCTCGTATGCTTAGAACTAATCCACATTTAATCAGTAATTGAAGGCACAAAATTAAAAATCTGAAAAATCTCTATATTTTGGTCGTTACCTGTGACGTGACCAAAAATTTGGAGCAGGAGCTTTATTTCGATTTGCAATAAAAAATAACAATGGTTTAATGCCGTGGTCTAATACAAGTAGATAAAATCTCGCGTTCTGCATGAAAAAATTTCATAAATCAACGTAATGTGTATGACGTGTACATATGGACGGAAGCTAATCTTGATTTCTCTTCTTTTTGCATCTGCGCTGGGAAAATCTTAATCTAATCTAATTGAGCATCCTTTTTTTATTTTGTGGCCTCTGGGTGTAGGGGGACCTCCTAGATCACGTCAGTAGTATTACAGTCCCCCCCTTTCTCCGGGGGATTTCAGTCCGCTAACCGACAAAACTTTTTAAAACCTGTTCTCTGGCAATAAGGATACAGTAGTCTCGGAATCACCACTAGGAGTAACTAAAGGGTCCCCTTTGTTGAGTTCGCCTTACAGGCAGATGCTCTTCTGTAACAGGACCACACCGTTACTTCCATCCCTGTGTCCTTCTCCTTTCCATATACCGCTCTTCATCGACAAATGTAACCTAACCCAATCTAACCTTTCTTTTCCCATTTCTATTCATCCATATCCACTGAACTATATAGGACGTCTGTATGTTTGTTTCTCGCTGGATGTTAAATAAAGATAGAATGACGCTCGCGTCGTTGCGAACGTTAAAAGTGGAATCTGCTTATAGCAATGTTTGCCGATATCTAGATAAAGTTATTTAAATAATTTCTCATCTAAATATCTCATCTAAAAATTATCTGAAATGATGTTATGGTCTATATTCTGAATTCACTTTTCGATAAAATGAATGAAATAATATAGACCTATGCGTTAAGCCTGTGTCAGGTTAGAGATTGGAAATTAGATTTCAACAAACCAAATTTCAGTTTTGTTTGTTCTTTTTAGCTGCATTGCTGAACTGGTGCAACTAAAAAGAAAAGACTATTTGTTTCAGTTGGTCAATCTACTTTAAGCCCGCATCAAACAGTTGACTGTGAAGGCCGACCCGACTGTCGATTACGACTGTTAACTCTTGAAGGACCTATCATAGTGAAGCGTCAATAACTAGTTTATTGTAATTAATCCATTAAGAGTCACAGTTGGTAGTCTGATATGGGCTTTATAGAAGAAGATTGAAATAATAACTAGGTTCAGAAAACACACCGATTAGTGAGCAGTCAATGATTATTGGTCTTTTTTGTTCGACCCTTAAATTTAGAGCAATTATGTTGACGAATTACTTAACCGTTGTACGATTTTATGATCTCGAATAAGATATTTTCATAACCTGCAAAAATTGTCAGTTTGCAGTTGACAAGCAGTGATTTTGTAATTTCCCTAAATAACAGTATAAAAATAAACAAAAATAAAATGACAGTGCTCAAAGTAGCTTTTGCAAGTTCAAGTGAGAGTGATGATGAAAATATAGAATTTTTTTCTGGTGAGGAAACTAAATGTCAAAAATAACCAAGAGCAAAAAATTTTATTTAAACTGTGATCTGCGCCTGTAACCAAAAGAATTTATACATTTTTGACGAAGTTGACATGCAAAATACATTACTCGTGGCATTCCTTACATCAAGCTTAGTTATAACTAGTTATAACATATTTAGTTATAATTAGTTATAATTAGTTATAATTAGTTATAATTAGTTATAACATATCTGTGTCAACGAAAGTTGTGAATATTTGCTTAAAGTAAAACAAGTTTATGGAAACATAGTAATTGAATATCAATATTTAGCTATATGAATCAAGTATTCCTAACATATATAAAGTAATATACAGGGTGTCCGGCCCGAGTGTGTCAAACTACACCCTTGTACGCGAATTTTTGACCAAAAATTTAACGATTGTCATCGACCAAGCACCGTATTCGCCAGTTATGGCCCCGTGTGACTTTTTCCTGTTTCCCAAACTCAAATTACCATTTCGTGGAAGACGTTTTGAGTTCATTGAAGCCATAAAACAAAATTCGCAGAAGGAGCTGCAGGCCATATCGGAAAGTGCTTATAAGTGTTTCGACAGTTGGATTATTTGTTGGCATAAGTTTATCATATCAAATGAGACTTATTTTGAAGGCGACAAAATAAATTTGGATGATTAAACCAACATTTTGTGTTTTATTGAACAATTCCCGGTATTTATTTGACAGAATGTATGTATGTATATAAACAGTAGAAGTAGGAGAATGTTAAATTCTACATGTGAAAACAAGAATTTATTTTGTTTCACACATTTTTCCTAAAATCTTTTTTTTTCCGGCGAATTGTTCCCTTGAATCAGATATTTTAGTTTTGAGAATAATTTGTGAAGACGATATGAACAGATGATAGAATTGAGCAATGTCTGATATCAAAGTTTTTTTATATAATATGTAAATTTATATTACATAGTATGTGAACATATTAAGATGTTAGTTCATGAAAAAGAATTTTAGGCTTGCCCAGATTTAATATTGGTCGTAATTGAAAAATCCAACATTATAATCAGTTACCTTGAAACTTTATATAACATTAATCTGAATAATCTTCTTATGTGATGTTTTCTTTTACTAAAATAGTGGAGCTTTACACAAAAAATGTGAGCCATTCTGTGTTTATTTATGGGTACATGCTATAAAATTACTCAGTTTAATTGCTCCACTATTTTAGTAATAATACTCAATTTTAGGATATATTTTAATTCAGTTTAGAGCTGTTCTACATTTTTTGTAGTTATTTTATAGGATATAAATAAAAATTTTTTTTTCGTTATTGAAAATCAAGAAATTCTGTTGTATTTCTAGGCGAAATGAGCGAGTTAAACTGAATTTATATGTTTTTTTTTTTCAGTCCAATATAGATATCCAGAATGGAATAAAGATTAAAGAAGAACCTGTCGATGCAGTAATGGATATCAATGCTACCAACGATTATAAGCTTCTAAGGAGTCATTCTAAACTATTTGAAGGTGACAAATCATTATTATCCGAGAACGAAACACAACGTAAACACGTAAACCATAAAACAAAAAAGTGTGTACGTGATGATTATTCCGAGGATTCAGATAGCACTAAACTAATCAAGATTATTAATTTAAAACGTAAAATTACAAGAATTATGCGTGATACTTCGCCGATAACTATAAAGAAACCAAAATATTCCGATAAAATTGTCACCAATGACCATACCTATGTATCTAAAACAAAAATCCAAAATTTAAATAGAAAAAAGGACAGGCGACTCATCGCGTCAAAAACAGTTACTACGACTAAAACACAACATATAAACACTGCAGAAAAAAACATTCGCCAATGTGAAATATGCTTCATGATATTCAAGAACTATCGCAGCCTTAATCTGCATCGACTATATTTTATGAAAATTGGAAATTTTCTGTGCCGTTCTTGTAAAAAGTATTTCCCAACACAAGGACTATTATACTCACATTCTGCAAGCTGTCGCAAAGAATATGATTATTCTCACCAACATGATTTACTACACTGTAATTATTGCAGTCGTCAGTTTAAGAAAAAAGGCGTCTTACAATCTCATTTGTTTCACTTACATATGGAATTAATCTCTCCGAATAATGTAACTGAAACTAAAAATTCGAAAATCGTCCCTGAAAGTATATCTTGTAAGTATAATACTTCGAGGAATGACTTACATGAAGAGACGCCATGTCCAAGTAATTTTGATAAACCAAAAGAATTAAGTACTATGCTTATTAATAAGAATTGTAAACAGTCTCGAAATAGTTTCGATGACACAACGAAGATTGATAAATTAGTTGAAGAGGAGCCATCCAATGAGGAAATGCCACCTAGAAAAAAATTACGACAGCTAACATTGAATGAATGTATTGAATTTTGCAAAAGAAAACACGATGTCAAGATTAACCAAAAGAAGTTAAATATCACGGAAGGTAGTTGTTCCTCTACATGTGCTTCGAGTCATGATGAACAAGTAGGAGAAAATCGCAAACCAAAGCTTTCAGAAGAGGCAGTACACAATGGACAAGTTGATACTTCAACTAAAATATCCAATAATAATTTAGGACAAGTGACAAATGTTTCCACTTTAGCGCAAAGTGAAAAGCATGGAGAATGTCCTACCAAAGAACCTTTTGTAAAATTGCATGCAAAGGTTGAAACAATGAAGTGTTTTCTGGAAAGTCTTGCAGATACAAATATCAAAAGTGAACTAGCCGAAAATCAAACAAATAGCACAGTGTCACACGAGCATAGCATTCCCTATAGTTTACGGCCTATGCGGGCTATTCGGTTTTCGGGAGATTTAGGCAGTAAGTTACTTAGAAAATCTTCGCTTAACTCAAAAAGCAGTATTGAAACGAAACAGAATGTAATTAGTTTAGACAAAGTAAATTCAGGATCTTCAACAAGTAGAAATCATTCTAGTTTCAAGGATTGCTCAATTACTTTAAAGAGATGTGATGAAAAAGTGGAAAATCATGATCCCATTTCTACAGTTCAAACTACATCTGAACAAAAATTAGTCTCCACAATTACTGAGCCGAAGTCTGCGCAATCTCAAAAGAGTAGTACAAGCAATAACGTTGTGTTAAAAAAGTTAGAGGTTTCTTTGGAACGTTTAAAAACTGAAGCAGATGAAGATAGCCCGGAACTGGAAAAGGACGCCGAGACACAGGATAATTGCTTTTCATGCGGAATCTGCAAGAAGAGTTTTCCAACAAAATTAATGAAACGTGCACACATTAAGTCGTATCATATAGCATATATGTCAAGTATATGCAATGCGCGATATACGATGAAACACAAATTACTTCAACATTACTTGCGCGAACATACATTTAAATTAAATGAGTGTTGTGTTTGTAATGAATTATTACTCGATTCTACAGAGCTGAAACAACATTTAAATTTTCATTGTTTGAAATATCTCCAAAATAAAAACGATCAATATCCCATAAATATTGATATAAAATGCTCGACTAAGGGGACTTTCAAATGCATTAAATGTGATGAAAAGTTTTCGTCATATTTCTTGTGGTCAGAACATGGTCGTTATTGTCCGAACATGATCGTAATTGACAAGGAAGTGAAAGAAGTTCAGGAGAATCCTACTAAGGAAGCGAACGTGTCTTCAGAAGTCATTCTTCAAGCTGATCACAAAGAAGACGCCCATGAAAGCACAGTTAAACATGATGAAAGGATTCAACATGATGCCTCACCTGAACTTCTAGATAATAAACCTTTAGAAAATGCGAACAAGAATCAAGTAACGTCAACTGATGAAGAGCTGAGAAGTAACGAAGAGGAGCCGGAAATCATCATTCAAGATTCGAGCATCATTGAAGAGGATCTGAGAATTAACGAAAATGAGAAAGACTCTTTTAGTAGGAAAGCCATTTTCATCGTGGAAAATGTTAGATCTGTCAACAAATCACAAGAGCTTATCAAGCTTCCGGAGACTAATAACCCCACAATCATCAATGACCAGAATATTGCAAGTGTACAGCCGAACAGAATCACAGAATCAGGTAAGACGTATCCATGTGATATATGCGGGAAGCGATTTCAGAATAAGAAGAACTTGGAACAACATATACGCAGTTACAGTCGCGTCAATGTTTTCTGTCCGCTATGTAATACTGCATTCAGCTCAAAACGTTTCCTACAAACGCACATCGCCGCGGCGCATGTGCCACAGCTATCGAGGAACTATAATTTCCACTGTGTGTTTTGCAATCAAGGTTTCACAAAGAAATATGAGCTTCGGCCGCACGTGTTGCACCTGCACGGCCGACAGATGCTAGAAGCAATTATGCCCAATTTTCCCGATAATCAAGGAAAAGAAGAACCGGATAACGGAAATGCGACGTGCACCGTATGTAACTTGGCATTTGAGACCCTTGATCGTTACGTGGAACATACGATGTATTACTACAAGGATCACAAATTCACATGCACGATCTGCTTGAAAGATTTTCAAGGCATGTACATGTATCATCATCATAACAAGCTCACTCACTACTCGGAGGATAAACGCAAGTCCTACATTTACACTTGCAACATATGCAATGAGGGTTTCAATCACGAATTACATTTCTATTCACACAATATGCATGTGCATTCCAAGAAAGAAAGTTCAACCGATATCGCGGGGCAGCGCGCAGAAAATAATCAGCCGGTAATCAACGTGGAGGAAGAGGGGGAAGTTATAGATTTGTCTACGAATCAACAAAAAAAGGTTGAACTATTGTCCCCTGAGTTCATTTGCCAAATTTGTCAATTACAGTGCACGGATGCTGATGATTTGAAAAGTCACGAATTATTCTACACCAACGATGGCGATTTTAAATGTAACCTCTGTAGCAGACGGTGCAAAACTCTCGATTTACTTAATCAGCACAAGAGCTTAACCCATATCTGCCGTGATGTCTATAATGAATATATGTGTCCAAACTGTGAAGAAATATTGCCATCGGTCACTTCACTGAAATGTCATGAAAAACATTTTCATGTTAACTTAGTGTCCTGCGATAATGCGAATAATTGTAAGAACTGTAGCCAGACATTTTTTTCAAGCACTGAATATAAGGAGCATCAGTGTAAACCTACCAGCAGTAAGACTAAAGAGAAATACATATATCGTTGCTTTTACTGTGATATGAAGTTTCTTTCTCTCGATATGATCCAGGCGCATATTATTCAAATTCATTTCGGTAAGCTGTTGGCTAAACATATTGCTTCAAAGGCGGAACTACCCACCGTCGTTAGTGACGATAAGATTCAGAAGAAATCCATTCCGCAGCTAGTCGACCAAGTATTGCTGTCTAGAAAAAATCTATCTCAATCTTTTCCGCAATCTGATAAAAGCCCGAACAATACTTCGACTACGCAGGAAACGCAGGATCGAGTTGTCGTTGAACCAACTCCAGATCAACTCAAAGCTTTATTCCTAATTGATGTTGATAAGCAAACGGCTCCGAATGAATCTGAAGCCGTTATATCCACGACGATGGAAAAAGAGCAGAATAATCAATCTAAAGCTGACACTCCATTTCGCACATCCACCGGATCAACTAATCACTCAAACCCCAAGAAGCATCATAAGCAATTTTTATCTGATTCCTTTAATATATCGTTAGAGCAAATGTTAGATGGGCATTCGATCTTCTCGTCAACTGAGTCCGCTAAGAAATCTAAAGTAACTTTTACAAGTGTCCCATCGAAGCCAGTCACCGGATCGAACATTCCAATTGCCGTGGCGCCCATCCCTAGAAACGAAGAGGTGCAATTACAGAACCATGTATCAGTGAATAATAATACTGATTACACTTGTCCGTTGTGTCCATTACGGTATCCGTCTTTGATGTATTTCCACGCTCATCTAAGATATATTCACTCGGATGTAATCCGGAATGATTTGGTTTATCCACAATTGGACCAATTGACCGAGAAGATTCCTGCAATAGAATGTCTATTGTGTCCACATATCAGCACTAACGAGAAGAGATACAAGAGACATTTACGATATTCCCATTCGCCTCACAAGTATTTCATGAATTTTAAAGAGACGAAGAAGATCAGTAACGCGAGCATTTCCTCAAATGGACGAACAGTAATATCAGAATCACCCGAAGTTATTACTGTGGAGGATGACGATGATAATATCAAGAGCACCTTAGTTGGGCCGACAACTGCCAAAACAGCTGTCGAGGAAACCACGCGCATTCCTAACGTAGAGAATGAGAATATTGGTAAATTAAAAGTGAAACCCTTCGCAAAGATTATCGAGAACTTGACTATTGATCGTGAAATGGAGCTATTAAAAGGAAGTCACTAAGCAGCGCGTTCTTATGAAGGTATAGTTGAATAATTGATCTCGGGAGATGAAGTAACGACAACGTGCGTTTATTTTAAGGAACACTATCGAGAATCCCGACGATATTTCAGCCGGGAAGGAAGCGTTGCGTTTTACAATGCAAGAAAACTAACAAGTTAAAAAAGGATACTAATAGAGGAAGGTTGAATTTGTAGTTTCCCTGCGACAATGTGATGAAATGCGGCGGCGAATGGAGGAAGGAACAGATTTAATAAATAGATGACAAAAAGACAAGTTACATCGATAAAAGGAAACATTGTTTACATTTAAATTTCGGAAAAAATAGAGTAGGGATATTAGTAATAAGGGACAAAATGAAAATTATTGAAAAAGCAAGAAACGTTTCGGATATAACTATTCGTCGCGCGAAAATAGTTGAAAATAACTATGATGAAGATCGCTGACTCATGTATTACGACATTAAGCGGGTTTCCTCATTCGGTGTAAGAAAAATGAACATATTCCGTGAACTTTTTTGCGGAAATGGAAAGGTTCACGTAATCTTTTTGCACGTTGTTTATTGATGTTTAAAAAATGTTCTTAAATTTTCAGAAGTTTGTAATTAATAATAGTAATGATATTATGTTGAAAACAAGGAAATTAAAAAAATAATAGAGTCCATAATTGTTTTTCAAAATGGTCTGAAACGGATAAATAAGATTGCATCTTATTCTATATAACTGTAGCTATCGTCAATCCTACATCAATAGTTGTCAAAAACGTAAATAACAAAATAGCGGAATTTGTAACAAAAATGACCTGCATTCCACGCGCCGCTCGATTTAAATATTTATAACTTCGCTAATTTTTGAAATATCATCAAACCGCTTTAAGTACATATTTTTGAGACTTAAGGTTTGAAAAAATGCGAAGAGAAAAATCGAAAAATTTCAATGTTAAGTAAGGAAATCCTTTTCGAAAGAATTTCTTCAGTTTCAGGGTGAATTTAATGTATGGGTTCTACTATACACACGACATGTAATATTTTGCTATGTAATTAAACTGATATATACAAGTGTATGCATGTATGCGATAAAACTGTTTTTAGGTAAGCATATTGTCTGATTATATTTTGAATTCATAATTTTGTTTGTTTTTGTCAAGTTTAGGAACAATTAGTTGATATATTATATCCATTACATATTGATAAATACTATGAATTGTATATAATTTATTTCATGAAGTTAAATACTACTAAAATTGCATCTAATGATAAATATTTTAAGTTAAAATAATTCTCTCTCTCTCTCTCTTTCTCTCTCTCTCTCTCTCTCTCTCTCTCTCTCTCTCTCTCTCTCTCTTTCCCCCTTTCTTCTCCCTCTCTCTTCTCTTTTCTTTTTTCTCTCTTCTCGCTCTCTTTCTTTTATATGTATCTTAGTATTAAATTAAAAAAGAAGTTAGACTTTATAAAGAGACGCTTAGGTTTTTCTAATAGAAATATAACCTGTTCATTAGAATATAAATAAAATTTGTCAGTCAATCTTTGTATTACTCTAATATTCTTGGCGTTAGAGAAACAACATATTTAAGGAAAGCTACATTGTAAAATAAAAGTTTAGAATTCTCATATTTAAAAATTTTTTTAAAAGCCAAATATAATTAATAGAAATTTCATGTTTGACACTCTTTTTACTTATTTAGTATTATTAAATTTAAAGTTAAGTTTAACACGTTGACTGCCAACTACGAGATATCTCGTAGGTTGTTTACTTGCCCAGGACGCCAACTACGAGTTATCTCGTCGCTTCATTACTTGATTAAATCAAATTGGCTTCTTAGACCAGAATCGTGAAAAGTTCCGTGGCTGTCAACGTGTTAAAGATACGTATTTGCGATGTAATCAATGAACAACCACACGAGACTTATTTAACACATACCTAAATATAAAAATTGTATTTTAAAATATAAAAGAAATCCCTTTTTCTCCTTCCTTTTCTTTTTAAGAAATGGTAAGTAATATTATTATATATATATATGTATATATATATATATATATATATATACCGATTCCCGTGCTCATCAGCTTATGTAGATTAATTAATTTCTCATTAACTATTTGCGAAATGAATTTCCTGTTCAGTTTAATCTGTTCTACTTGCATGCCACGGATGCCGAGAAAATTATCGAACACTTTGTATATAATAATAATAAATAGTAACTAGTCAACTATAAATATAATAATAACAATGCACCGCGTACCGCGAGAGATCGAATGTATCTGCCGCATGATGCACGTTGGTCCCGAAGTTCTTAACGAACATTTGCAAGATTCTCCTCCACATTTTCCTCCGTCGGGTCGTGGGCCACTACCATATTGGTGAACTTCTGTGAAGCAAATCATATTATTGCCGCCAAATACTACGCGAAGAGAGTTTTACGCGACCGCAAACGTGTATAAAGTAACGACAAAAGTAATGATTCCATTCGTTACTACTATTACTCAAAAATGTAACTGTGTTACCGTTACTAATGTAAAGAAACAACACGTCGTTACCAAATTGTGATAGAAAAAAGTAACTTGTAACGTTAACAGAATTAAAAACACATTACTTCTCAACCTTGGAATATACTTGGAATATACCTCTCAATCAGATTTACCAAGATTTCAAGATCGAATTTTATGACTGAAAAACTGTCCTTTCGATGTTTTCCTTTTTAAACATTACGTTAAGCTACACAAAGATACAAATTAAGATAAAAATAATTGAAGATCGGAACAACGCAAGGATAAAAGTTAAGTCAAGTTAAGGGTAGAATTGGAGAAAGGTTAGAAAGGTGCAAGTATATAAACGTGGGGAAACAATAGGACTCAAAACTAATTTAGGGAGAGAATTTAACGGAGGAGGACGAGGAGAATACTTTCTCGCCAAGAATAGCAAGATGAGCAAACGAACGAGCCCGAATCGCTCCCTTTTGGGGCGTGAGGCGATGTGTAACAACGAAAAAAAATTCGTTTGCAAGAATAACGAGCGGTAAGTGCTCGGGTAAATTCACGGGTCTGAATAGTAGACCGCCGCATTCTTGTCGACGAGGGAGCGCGCCCCGGTACCCTCCGCGAAAGTAACCCGAGTACAAGAATGGTCGTGCTTGTCTTCGACTTAGTCTGAAATTAGCAATTAGTTAGAGGGCCAGGTTGTCAGGTGCCTGTGGTTGTCAAGAAACGTATGGAAAGTTTCCCTTGCGGTTTGCTCGGGGTTTCGTTTTTGGAGATGGGGCGTTTTAAACGGTGTACAAGCCCGTTCTCGCTGTTTGCACCGATATTCTATTTCAAACATTATTATGTATTCATTCTCATGGATACGATTTTAAGGAGTGGAGTTTTTAAAAGGTGTCGCGCGATATATTAGATATTTTAAACAGCCTGCCTTAAAGCCCGTCTACTTAGGTTGCAACATGCAAAACGCAGTTGAATTGTAACTTTCCTGCTGCCTTTTACTATGTTCTGATTGAGAGAGAATATATTAGAGAGAGAGAGAGAGAGAGAGAGGGGATATTAGCGAAACATTAGAGCAACGTTGCGTTATATTTTCAAATAAAAAGATATATCCCTAAAATGACATTTGTGATCGATACGACAAACTTGTAAATGTGTTCGGACGGGCAATTTTCTTTTACTCGAAAAATCGACAAATAAATTATCGAATAATTTCAGCATCTTTCTCACGCCGCTTGCCGCGCTATCAAATGGCAGCATTAATCGCTCGCTTGTGTTTAATTACACGGACGATAGCACGCGTTTTCGCGAGCGGCAGGTTCATCCTCTTTACGACAACCGGGTTTTCTCGGACTCTTAGTCCTCTCCCTCTTATCTCACACCATCCATCTTGCTCGCGCGCTTCTTTATCAGACGAAATCGCGAGGCACATCTTCTGGCGGACTAACCGGAAGACCTTAGGGACATTAATAATCTCACACTAAGCTGTCTAAAAAGGGTTACGATATATAACCGGGAGAGTATATGGGTTTAACACCACCAAGAAATTGAGTTTCATCGGCGCCCAAAGGCTATTGTGTTCTCCAACTAAATCATACCTGTCTGCGCGGAAATAGAGGANGGCAGGGGGGGGGGGGGAGAGTGAAACGGAGGATGGCGATGCGCGGAGAAATAAGAAAGTGTCGTTGCAGATAAAAGGGAAGTGTACTTCGTTGATGGAATCCATTGTCTCGCCTATCGATTACGTGTCTCCACGTGGATTGAATCGCTGGGAGGTCAGACGATTCGATCACTTTTCACGATTAAGCCGGAGCGTGACTATCGATTACGCTCGGCATCGCGAAAAACATTCCAGTGAAGTAGAAACCGTAGTTGCCGCGAGTCGCCGGTTTTGCGAAAGTGATTTAATCGATAAATATGAGTGAGAAATCGACCCTCATCATATGGCTTCCCGGTCCCTCGCTGCGCTTTATCTATGACGTCATAGACGGTAAAACGCATGCTCGAAATTCCTGCGAAATACGTTGAAATCAAAGGATGGGTCGATAAAATGTCACCCGCGATCTCAGTTGAGCACAATTGATAAGGTATTTCTAACCTTTATTCGCTCGAATCGAGAAAAACCGCGAGAACTGACGCAAATAAATCGACATTTGTGTTTCTTGACTGTGAAGTAGCCGGACTTGAAATGGCAGTTTCTATTTATATCTATGGTATCGCGAGTTTCAATTCACGATACGTATGCTTGCACCATTAGTGAGCGCGACACGCATGGTTCCCGTCCATCCGCTTTCACAGACCGGCAATGTTTTGCACAGCTTTTAGTTAAAGGCGCACGCCATTAAAATATATTCACAACTTTGTTTTCATTTCGAAATCGCTTCTCTATTCGCGCACGCGCTTTGTAGTTGATAGCAGGCAACAGTTTTCGTATACACCTGTATTTTCCGTTGAAAAGAGGCGAGATACAAACGACGAAA
This sequence comes from Dinoponera quadriceps, assembly GCF_001313825.1. NCBI lineage: Eukaryota > Metazoa > Arthropoda > Insecta > Hymenoptera > Formicidae > Dinoponera > Dinoponera quadriceps. The sequence continues at coordinate 417,164 of NW_014557186.1, read as the reverse complement.
TTGCACGGCATCATGCGACCCGTTACAACGCGGCCGCCTTCCTTTTTCCCGCGTGACAATGCGCCCTGGGAAATGCCATTGTCCTCGTTTTTTCGCGTAGAAATTTATTTTCCCACGCACTTTTTTCCCCTTTTCAATCGAGAATCATCCCGGTTCGGTTCTATCGTAACTTGGAGAATCGGAATATCGACCGGGATTCCGCGTAAGATCACATCGAATTGCACGTAACGTGGTCGTCGCACTGGGGTCGTCTCGACCCACCCCCTCCCGATATCCGAAGAAAAGGTTAAAGAAAAGGACGCCCTGAGCATTCGATCGCTCGGGGAAAAGGGAACTAAAGAGTCTCATTATGCAAGAGAAAAGTTCACAATTGCATTTCAGCCTTCCTCACTCGGAGCATTGGAGCATGTATTTCCTTTTTTTCCGATTCGGAGAAGTAATTAAATCGGTTGCACACTCAAACGACGCGGCTATAATCTCCCGAGAAGCGCGCCGGAGGAACGCCGTAATAACGAAACATAATAAGTCCGCGGAGGAATTAACGATGATGTAAAGCTTCGCTCGACTTTTATAATTTGTAATCGTCCGCCGGAGAATCGATCAAACCCCCCCCCCCCCCCCCCCGCTGCCCCGCCGCGCATCTATCCTTTCGCGTACTCCTTGTTTTTCTCCTTTTCCCACTAGGGAGGAGGAGGGCGATTGGAAATTATTATCGCGAAGTAACAGCCTTGTGTAAATTCGCGATCGATTGAGCCGCGCGTTCGATTGGCTCGAATAATACCCCCGCTTGTTGGTTTTCGTTGAACGATAATTTTACACCGATGTCAGCGCGCGCGCGAAGCGATAAGTAGCGGCAGCTCTCGACGAACGTCGAAACGTCGCATTGTTCAAGCAACCCGATCATACCGGGATTCCACGAGTTTTCCACGTTCCGCCGGATGTCCGAATAGTGAAAAAATTCACGTGGTTCGCGCCACGCGCCGCATTCGCCCGTGAGAGAGGGAAATCCCGGGGATGACCTTCGACAACCCGAGCTGACTTGAGCCTGATTTGAATTCGCGCCACTTGCTAGATGCTGATCCGAATTGTGAAGCAATATTGTAACAGATGAGCGCCGAGGCAATCCAGCTCGCGCGAGAGCGTTCGCGCCATCGCTAACGACACGTCGACGCTTCTATAAACCGGAATCATCGATACTTCGTGTTTCGTCGATTATCAGCGCGAGCTGATCCCGCGGCCGAGATACAAATTGCATTATAATCCTCTCCAATCTGTCGCTAGTTTAATGAAAAATCACAGCAATCCCTCAAAATCCGGGGATTAAGCTGGATTGTTCAACACAATTTATCAAAGATGCTTAGCCCGAGGGTCGGCGCGAATTCGAATTGCATTGCGAATTGTATTATGAATTTCATATCGCGCCAAAATCACCGGTGTAAAAGTCACCGTGTTCGTGCGCGCGCGGATTGACGTAACATTTAACGGGCGGATTTTCCTTCGACGTGAATTCATCCCGATATCTCTTCTCTCCCGAGCCAACGTATAAGTGCGAAATGTTTGATTGATATCCATAAATATAATTGGATATATATATATATATATATATATATATATATATATATAAGACTTTTCAACTCAATGAGTTCTACGCTGCCACAAAGCGGGGATACTCGGCTCTGAGACACCCTGAATGGATTGATTAATTCCTCCTTACCTTTCGCGATCTTTGCAAAATGGTATATGATTTTCCTGTTCCAGTTTAATCCGTTCCACCTGCGCATCACGGATCCCGAGATAATTATCGGACATCCTGTATATATATACTTTCAAAAAGCAAAAAGGCAGCGGCAGTTTTTACCGGGGGCTGAACACCGATATCGAATATTTGACAAGTGTTTCTCGCTCTGCCATTCCGGGCCGTAAAAGTTTCGCCTGTGTATCGGTATTTGTAATTGGAGAAAAAGCTGGACACTTCGCGATACGCCAGCCACACGGAAATGTGGATTATAACGACGTTCGCGCAAAACTAATTTCGACATACCTAAATTTAAATTCACGACGAGGAAAAAGGCCGGGGATGGGGCCTGATTTACCTTTTTCTTTATTGGCGCTAGATCAATATCGAGTATTTGACAGACTTCTCTCTCCGTCCTCTTTCCACTCTCCTTCTTACTCTCCCGCTCGCACTCGATCCCATTCCCTATCCGCCGGTACAAACGGAGGAACGTTGCAAGTAATTTATTTGAAAAATCATCAAAGGGACGTGGTCTATTCTGACGAAGCTTTTCACGGTTATTGCCTCAACGCTGATAGGTCCGGGTGACGTTTCTGGTTGGCTGACCGGCCATTCGGCGGAACAAACGAGATCACTTTGCACGATTACATCGTCGTTGAATCATGCGTATTAATGGGGCAATGTAACCGGAGTGCCTTTTTCACGCAAAATCCGAGCGGAAGGGTCATTTCCTGTTTAACGGGAAAGCACGATGAGATTCATATAAGTTTCAGCACACCTGTAGATTATCTGCGCCGAACATTTCCGCTCGGCGCAGAATCGTGACGAAAATATCGGATTTAATAGCTCGTATTTTCATGCGTCCGTCCGGAGATTTGTCGGAACGGTCGACGTTTGAAAAATCAACCAAAAGCGCGGCCCCCGGCCGGCGGAATCTTATCTCGTTTTTCAAACGTCTGCCGCGAGATAATTTCGCACGAACGAGATAAACTGCCGTGTGGCGTGCAATGGACAAAAAGTCGCTCGTTAATGCGATCCCGATCGGGGGGAGAGGGGGGATCGCGGATACGGCGGAAGTGCTTGTCAGTGTTTTCGGTGTCCTATTTCACGACGGAAATGACATCACTCGTTAACCGTATTACAAAGCGGCGCTTCATCGCATTGTTGGCGCACGTCCCCGACGGTAAAACCCTCGGATACATATGGCACCGTCATTGTTACACGTCGTGATTCATTTCGCCCACGGAAACGCATAGTTGATCGAATCGACACAATTTATTCGCCGCGCTTTCGCTGCGCCAAATGACAAATTACAATGTATCGGCAGCGGGCGATCCGCAAACAAGAAAGAGAGAGAGAGAGAGAGAAAGAGAGAAATGAGAGACGAGAAAGAGGCCGCCGCGGATGTTTGATTCGTGATGGGATTTCGCGAAAGACAATCAAAAGGTAAAGCGACTCTTCGTCTTCGTCGGAGATCGAGTGTAACTCATTCTAACTTTCGCCACCACTCATGCTGCCAGTTCGCCCTGCCAGTTGTGGAATTTGCAAGCTACCCATGCGGGGTTGCATTGATTGCGCCCTGGGGCGAATTGCATCCGCAGGCATGACGCTGATCCCCNCCCCCCCCCTCCCTCTTTCCCCACAAGTAGCGTATAATGTAACGGATGCAATGCTGAAATTGATGACGCGAGTACAGACGCGCGAGAGTTGCGTTGCCGATCGAACAGAAAGCGGGACAGATGGCGATCCCGCCAAGATGAATTCACCAAGATGAATCCTAGGGAATTCTCGAGCGCCGTACGTAATTTGGAAATTTGAAACGAAATTACGAGTCGGAATCTCGGTCTTTGTTTTCACCGCCGGAAATCCGTGCAAATGCGCGCGTTCAGAAAGAGCAAAAGAGAGAGAGAGAGAGAGGGAGAGTCGGTGGCTCCACACGAATTCTGAAAGCTTTGAAAGCTTTGAAGTTAATTTTTTTTAATGCATACGAGAGTGGTTTGTGAAGTAACTTGGTTTGGATCCTCATAGAGAACATAAGCAACAATTGTGATCATATAGTTTCTTATAATAATCCACGCGGAGTTTCAAGTCGTTCCGTCATTAATTCTTTGTTTGACGATTTCAATACAAACGTTTCGAGCGACAGCGCAAAATAGATAAAATTGGAATTCGAGGTGTGATTGAATTTCTTCTGGAAGGGAAAATAGCGAGGGAAATCTGTGAGAGAATTTTTCCTACATTGGGTAACTCATGTCCTTCCTATGAAACCGTTCGATCTTGGCTGAACGAATTCAAGCGTAGTAAGCATTGAAGATGCACCACATTCTGGAGATGTCATGTCAGAAACTATCGATAAAGTCCATGATATAATTTTGCACGACAGACGAGTGAAAATCTGCGAGATAGCGTAGGCATCTCAACTGAGTGAAATCGTCTCATATTCTATGAAATGACAATGAATTGAATATGAAAAAAAAAAAACTTTACGCGGAGTGCCGCGTTTGTTCACTGAAGAGCAAAAGCGAGTTCGCATGCGAACATCAGCTGACCGTTTGGAAGTGTTCAAGAAGAATCCAACGGATTTCATGCGGCGTTTTGTGACCGCATGGATGAAACTCGGATTCGTCATTACACACCTGAATTAAAAACGCAATCGATAGTCTGAACGAGAGGTGAAACGACCCCGAAAAAGGCGAGTACCGTACTATCGGTTGGAATGGCATCAGTTTTTTGGGATGAGAGAGGAATTCTCCTGATCGGCTACCTTGGGAAGAAGAAAACCGTTACTGACCAACACTATGGAACACATTTGGGGAAATCGAAGGCAGGAATCGCGGAAAAACGGAATGGCGAAAAAAGTGTTATTACACCACGACAATGCACATTTAAATGTTGCCTATCCGTATTCGTCCTATTGATTTAGCACTCTCGGATTTTCCATCTGCTCTCGAAATGCAAAATTTTCCTGACTGGAAGGAGATTAGGATCGAATGAAGAGACGGTAGAGCCGGTGAACGACTGTTTTGAAAACCTCGGAGAAACCTACCTCCGGGAGGAAATCGGGAGCCTGGAGAAACGTCGGGGGAAGTGCGTTGAATTTCGAAGGGATTGTGTTAGAAAATCAAGTACCCCGTGGAACTAAACCTATCGTCCTTAATATCAGGCCAAGTTACTCTTCAAACCACCCTCCAGGGCTCTTTCGCGTTATCGGGCCCGCGAGCAAGCCGCAAAGTGCATGTGGGGACGTCACCTATTGTTATCGAACACGAGCGAACAATACTGGTGCCACCTACCGTCGTCGTCGCTATCACGGGTATCAAAGTTGAAAGATAAGCATCGCGTTTCAAACACAATGTGCATATAGATGAGTCCTCGTGCGCGCGGCACCCAAAGTACCGAAAACTCTTCTCCCGGATTACAGTTATAATTTAATCATTCAAGCGCGTGCATTTGCGCGCCCGCACCATGGGAATCTGATAATCCCGCGAAAAGCACCGGTTTGTCGCTTTCGGCGGTCGACGTTGTCAATTAAAACTTCCCTCGTGCCGCAGTCAAACTAGTTCCGACGCGTGTGCGCGCGCGCGCGAACCGCTTTTTTCTTATCTCACTTAATAACCTCGCGCTTTTCAGCTCGATATTGAAATAATCGCCGTTTCAATTTCAACTCGGACTCCATTTTTCGGCGGCGGTCGTGTGTGCAACGCGCTGACGTGCGCCGAATGTAATAACAAGTCGCTATTCTGTCGTCTAACTGCGCATTGAAGAGGTCACGGTGCATTTTAATTTGATGCGATGAACTGCTCACCATGCAACTAATATTATTGTATTCTGCCCACGGCAAGCTGGAGGAGATGGCGACTCCTAAGATTTTAGAGCGGAGCTGACGAAGGGAATCGATTCGTCGCCATAGCGAATAAAGTCTATTCCATCCAGGTTCAGCTGGCGAATGAATCGACTGCTACCCACATACGTGGCTTTGCTTTTTTAAAAGGTGAGTTCCCAATCATGCCTCCCGCAAATCCAGCGGCTGGCTCGAATCATGCACTGGGTTCGAGGTCACTGGATTCTCGGATTCTGATAGGCCGCGACTTCGCGTCTTTGAGGATGAAGATAGCACCGTTCCTAACCCAAGCCCGGAGCCAATTATAGGCTCGGACAAAATCACGAGCCTCGTAAAACCTCCTGGCAGCAAAGTCCAGTCGCTCATTTATAGAAATGTTTCCTCTTCCAAGAGCTGGTGTCACCTCAGTATCCAGCAATACCCCCTCGAACGTCTCCGCGCCAGCAGGTCGCCCCTGAGAACTGAGAAAGACGGTCCAGCGAGAGTTCCCTGCGGACGGGTCGGTCGGTGGTTTGCCAAGGTGAAAGACCCGCTGGACGTCAGAGCGAGAAATCGCTACTTGGAGAGCAGCTCTTATGGAAGTCACAACGGAACACGAGTCCTTATCCGACCGTTCAAACCCCTGATAACAAGCCCGAATCTGCATTGACTGCGCTGCATTGACGAGGGCCAAAACAGTCGTTTGCTCCGTCCTCAATTGACCGTTCTCAACTTCCAGCGCCTCAGTACACCTTGGAAATTCATTATTCCTCTCCGAGTCTTCCCAATCTTCCATTGACCTCATCCAAACGAGATGAGAACTGATCGAATTTTACAGCAAGATCCTGAGAGAGAGAGAGAGGGAGGTACCCCGAATCAGAAATAGGAGGAAGAATAGGAGGAAGAGTGACAGCGAATGAGCTCGAAGAACCGTAAAAATATCTCCCACGCCATCGTGATGTACGGAACGCGGAGGGAACGAAGACTTATTCCCCCTTCCTCCCTGCCGGTGCTCGCGCATAGTTTTAGAGGCGAGGATTTACGGGCCTTGCATCCACACTCTCGAAAGCCCAAACTTTGTCCGATATATTAAGGGTCGCCTATGTGTCGCGCACTCGGCGACGGCGATTCGACAAAGATATTCCGGGCCATCCTCCGCCGCCGCCTCGGCACCTTCCGTCCCCGCAACCACCGCGCGAGCCAACTCCAGGCGGGGTAGAGACGCGACGTGCTCTTCTGTATTTGTTACGTTTTCCCCCGTGGACATAGGCACGCGGAAAATGCGGCCCGCCAAAGTTTCGTTTCCGCTGTATAAATAATGGAATATTTGCGCCTGCTGCAGCGAGCCCGTCCCACTTGTTATCGCACAAATATGCGCAGGAAGTTTAACAGCTTAACAATTAGTGTCGATGAAAAGTAGAAGAGAAGGTGGTATTATGGTGGTATTCGTAGGCGCCATGACTCCTCTTCGTGCCTTCACTATTGGATGGCGAATTCTGTCGATTATTTGCGGTATCGTTTATTCAGTGGCGCCAGTGTTGCACAATTGTGGGTAAATGGAGGCTCCACCATTTGACAAACGGCAATATTACCACATGCATATATATATAACACGCATGTCTGTATGGCCAAGCGAGGTTCTTCGAGATGCGCTTCGGAAAGTGAAATGAGCCGAGTTGGCGATATGAAAGGAAGGAGTTCGCTCATTCGCACGTTTCCGTGCAGATAGCGCGAAAAGTGAGCTCAAGGCTCGATATTTTGATCCGTCTAGACCAGAAGGTCCCCTCAAAAGTCCAAAGAGAGACTGTCGTCTCGAGTTCCTCTCTCGCGCTGGCTGCGTGGAAATATATAAACGAGTTCATTCTTTCACGCTTTTCACATCGCTCGGCCAGCTCGGCTCATTTCACTTCCCGAAACTGCGTGAATCTTGGAGGGTTTCGTTTGACTATACGGACATGTTATTTATGTGACAGCACCGTCGTAATATTTTTGTCAAGTAGTGGCTATCGTCTATACACGATTGTGCAACAGAGTGGCGCTAATATGCCAATACGCCGGTATTTGTTACATATTTAGTTTCGAACGTTTCGAAACATTTTCAAGATACATTTTGGAGCACTCTATTCTACTTCCGTATTCTTTTTAAGCTTGAGCGTATAATCATAATATACGTACATTTGAGTGTTTCGTTCGTCATTTAACACTTCACTCGACTGTACACATATTGAGCCGTGCAAAGTTAAACAATAGCATGACATTTTGTTACCGTGGCCCCCTAATAGTATTCGTAATATGACCTCTTTTCGAGATTTTCATTTCGAAATAATCACTCGACGAGACCATTCTGATTTATAGTCCACTGCCGCACATCTGTCTGCACATCTCACTGCACTGCAGTCTTTCTGACAGATCGCATCTACTGGCAAGTAAGTCAATATCTGCGTTAAAAATTCACGGTTATATTCATTATTATTCCTTCCCCAAGAGTTTATTTCGAATAAATATATAATTTTGTAACAGAACACTCTGCGTTATTTTAAACAAAACCAATTTCTGAAATCTAATTGGGAACTACGTTACCACACGCGTTTCTTTTTTTTTCTCAATCCATTATACAGTGTCGTCACATTTTTGTAAATAAAGTCTTAAGTAAAAGAAATATTTTATTTTAAGTCCAAAATCGATTGAACAACGGTTTGACGAATGCAATCGTTCGGTTTCCAATTTAAAATAAAATTGATTGTTGACAAAGTTATTGTAGAAAATGTAAATGGGGGGCCATACTGTCACTTTGTGCTCTACGCGAGCGGCTCTCCCGCGCGATTAATGTTGATGTTTCGAATAATCTTACAATTGCCGCTATCGTCATTGTTGTTCCTGTCGTCGTCGTCGTGATATCGCGTAACCGATAACATGATATTATATTTAAGCGAACTCTATGTATGTTATGCACTGTGCTACGCAACCGCCACGGCGAGAGTATCGAAGTTTTGTTTTTTTTGCATGGTCGGCCGGCTGATAGCCGGACTATTAATTTGGCCGATTGGATTTGCGCATTCTCGCCGCCTTGTATATTTGCTAGATCGTTTCGAATGATGGTGCGTTTTATAAACGCACGGGACGGTTGTAAAGGTAATCTAAATTGATAGAGTGGACGGTGATATGCCGGGTGAACTATTTGCGTTTTGTTTTATTAGTAAAACGTGGGGAAGGCAGGAGATAAATTTTACGGGGGAAAATGACGTGAAAAATGTTGTAAAAAAAGAAGATAAAAACAAAAACGGATCCTTTTCATCCTCCTCCTCCTGCGAGAGAAAGAGAGAGAGAGAGAGAGAAAGGAGGAGGAGGAAGAGAGGGGGGAGACCAGGTGGAAACTTTGATTCTATGTTAAACCTTGAATTATACAATACAGTAGGCGTTAAAATAGGAAAATAAATTCCATTCTGAATATACTGTATAATTCCTGTGACCATGACGCTGTCTGAAATTTCGGTTTCCGCCGTTTTCGCAGTACTCGTAATCGGCCGGGAAAAATCAATACATCGAAAACACGTGTACACGTTGAATTTTCTGGTATTGTAGCTTTTCTAGAGGTTCACCGCCAAACGTGCGTCCAGTCGCACACGCGCTGTCCAGGGATTATTTTCATCGATATGAACACTATCACTAGGTAGTATCTCGCACGCGTCCCCATTCCACGACTCCGAAGGGTATTTTACTTTCCCGAGATTGCGTCCGTGCAACTACGTGTGCGACAGCGAGGGGGAAAGAAAGGCATGGCTGCGTCCGCGGAATAGCAATACCTACTTTTCCGCTATCTGGCACAGTGTCCACAGGTTTACCGCAACTACAACCCGTTTGCTATATTCCTGCGCTCTCCCTGCCTCGTCCGCGCTTCCTTCTTTGGCACATATTTTCGGACACGCGAGTTTATACTTCACATTACGCGCGGACGTTGACATTCAGCTGTGCTGACTGAAAGAAATCACGATTCATGGGTGGTGTTTCCATCCTCCCGGGATGCGTTTTTAAACTTCTCCTTCGGTAAATGCCACCGCACCGACGTCCGCATGTTTCAGCTTGTCGACGGTTTGTGTTGACTAAGTTGCCGCGCCTAAAACTGTCGACACACACATACACACGACAATTTGCGTCGGTATGGCCATACGGGAACGCGCATTGCAGGCGGAAAGGCCGAGAATGGCTAAGAATAAATTATTATTACTAGGTCGACGGTTCCCGTTAAAAAGGAATATTCGATCTCGTAGACGTCGAAGATAAATTGCCCTGCAAAAAGATATCCGGGAGTAAAAGGATAAATGTAACTGCGACTCTTTCGCGCTTCGGCTAAAATTCTTTTCTCGCTCCCGCCAGCCGCACACTTTCGCCCACCACGCTCGAACTCCGTTCCTGATAAGGGAGTTCTTCCCGGAATACCAAAATTCCTCCTCGCTATCTAGTCACTCCGTTTATCTCACGACGTCGTTAGTCCTCTCGCGCAAAGCGAAGATTGATGAAGCGTACAAGGGTGTCACTTCAAAACGTGCCGTCGCCACTGCTTTTCCTTCGCAGCTCCGTCTTGTTCCCACGCGCCTGATCCTCCTATCGCCCCGTCCTGCCTCCCCCCCCCCCTCTCCTGTTATTACCCATCCTTTATTTCTCTCACTCTTTCTCGGTGCATAAATTTCGGCTGTACCATCTTTATTTTTTCGCCATTCACGATTGGTCGTCCTTTTCCTCAGGAAATGTACTTTCTAGAGCTTCCTCTTGGAAGAAAGGGGAATATCCTTATTGACCTTTGGAGGTAAGAGAAAGGACAGTTCTCTTGGGCTCATATTTAGTGAGGAGGCTCAGCTTAAGCTCCTTCCTAAGACCCGAACGAACGTCGGACTTGGTTGTGTCTAAGATTATCGGCAGCCATGAAGTCGCGTCGGGAGAATGGACGCCTGTTCGCCAAATAACTCCCTGATCAAAATCTCTCCCTCATTGACAATAGAGACCTTCGTTGAATCCGTAACCTCAGGATTAGAGGAGGTAACATTACCTGTTCCCTCGATACCTGATAGATCCTCTGAAAATACGGGCTCTTCGACGAGCGCCTCCGGCAAAAGACGAAACGTCCTCGGACAGGGTTCGCCTCGCTGGGGTTCCGAGTTCCTCCAGGTTAACTCCATCGGGGAAAACTCGTCAGCTCCGGGAATTCGGATAAGGTCTGCATCAATTTTCGATCAGGGAACGAAGGATGCGCGGAGGATTCTCTAGACCGTCTGGTGACCTCCTAGGGAGGTTATGTCGGGAGCGTGATCTCCTGATCACGCGATCGGACACGATGCTCGTGTTTTCTCGATGATTTTCTTCATCTTGAAGAGCTCCGCGAACGACTTCTCCTGTGTTTCGGCATACTTACAAAACGAAATCGAACTAAATAGGAAACTAAAAGTGAACTCTGCAAGAACGGGAAACATAACGTGGCCGGAAGGTGGTGCTGGCGCGCAGCGTCGGACGCCGGCGCGCTGCTTTTGATCTTGTGAACTCTGTTGGTAACGCGGAATCGAAGGCCTAACTATATAATTGTCCATCCGAACGAGACATAATTGGCATAACAGATAGATTACGCTGTAAATGACTTGCTGGTAAAACGATTGCCCGACAAGCGGAAAGCCCGAGTTCGATCCCAACCAAGTCCGACGTTTTTTACATCATATGACGTTAAAAGTGGATCGTAGGTACAAACAAAGATAAACCGCAAAGATAAACCAAACAGAAGAAAAACCGTAAAGATAGGGTTGTATGGGGGTTGTACCGACCTTTAATGAACATCACGTTCGGTATGGGAAATATTTAAAGGATATACGCAATCTACTATTGTAATATCCCTCGACATTCTCAGAATCTACTTGTGCTATCAGGGAATACTATTTTAGGTGTTCCTTAATTGCTTATAACAAAAAGTATAAAATTTCGATGGAAATATTATAGTACTTTATAAGAACGAATTTGTATAAAATAATGTGTAAAATACGGTGTCGTTCTGACGCGAGTCTGATGCTGCGGCATCGCTAGTTTCAATGTAAATCCACGGGCGCATGCTTGCACTTCTTTCTTGTAGATCAAACGGACAATCCTAGCACCTTGCGTTTTGTGTTGCAGATAACGGAAGTTCGTCGAACGAAACGTCCGATACTGGGCGAGGGCCATTATCATCCCGAATTGCATCTACTTACTGCGCGACCACATTAGGCGGGCATTTCCAGTGAAGCAGGCCAAGAACAAAGTTGTCAGAAACTTGGAGTGGGCCCCCCGTGGGCGATTCCACGGCTCCAAACTGTCATCGGTGAAGGTGCATTCCGCTTCATCCCACGTTCTCAATGTCGTCTTCATCGTCGTCGTCGTCATCGTGACTGCTGCGGCTTGCGCGTCTCGTTCAATTCTCTCTCGCGTGTCGTTGTTCCGCCGCTTACAACAAATTCCCGGCGAAGTTACGCGAGACCCGAATAGCGGATTGGCGCGACTGTTAATTAACCCCAGCGGTGTCGAGCGCACTAGACTTAAAACAACTTTGTCATGTCGATTTTCAAATTTACTTCAATTTCAATATTTTCGATATTCAGTACAATTCAAACGTGGCCTTCTGGAAACACTGGTTCAATATATTCGAATGATATCAAGTGCTGCCCTCTCACCACGAAGTCCAAGAGTTCTCAATCCGCTCCTGTATAGTACGTAACATTGGTACATAAGGAAACATCAGATGTTTCCTTATCAGCCCTTATCAGACACATCTGCATCTAACTCGCGCGTCCCTGATCAGGAGTCGATTCAGACTAGGTAAAATGGATCATGTTTCCTTCTCCGTCTGAAGCTGTTCGAGATGCGTGCCAATACATCCAACATGCGGCGCGGAATATCGCGATCACCTCTCCCATTCCCTCGTCCGGTGCTTCCTGTCGCGCTAGAAATGCGCAGTTTCTCGGCCTTTCGGCCCATATGCTTGCAATTGCGTTGAATAAAGCGAGATTTTCCTGGCGCGAGCGGCTCGGCTCGGCGTATTATCGTCGCTTTGATACGAACTCTCTTGGCGGCGGAAAGCCACGTGTCGCTATCGAAAAAAGAACGGTGAGGTGTCGCCGCTTATCCCATATCGCCGCCTCCTTCCTCTTCCCTCGCACCTGCTCAGTTCTTCTCGTCCTTTCGACGCGTATCCGTCGTGGTTCTCGTGAACGAAATAGGCACGGCTCGTTCGCCCGCTCGCTCGCGCGCGCGCATACTGCGTCGTCAGAAACTCGTTTAGAAAACTCTTCAGCGTGTTGATCTTCTGATACCCGCCGTTGAGGATTTAACGTCGTTAACTATTTTCAAATTCTTTATTTTGTACCTTCCAGTAGAGTATTCACCCATTTGCTCTGAATAAGGTTGTTTCAGTAATCACTTTTTTTAACACAATTTTTCAGCCGGATTCCTCTCGTCGTTTATTTTCGTAAAGGCAACGCAACGGCGAAGCGCGCGCACTTGACTCCTTTTTCGACTTTTCTTCGAAATGTTTTCATACATGGGCGAATGTGGCCCACATTTTTTTTTCTGTTTTCAACCAAATAGGTGTGTCGAGTGACAATGAAAAATTCTTCAGCGTGTGGAAAAATGTTTAACGTTAGCGGAAATGCATTGTTTAGCTTCCCGTGGCAAAAATTATGATTAATAATGATTTTCATGTTTTTTTTTCTCAACGCAAGTATCCCTCCAATGAATATCTCTTTCTGTATCTTTTTCCGCAGCTATAATCAATCAAATACATCGCGTCTCTGCGAATGTGGCGTGAGGAATTAATAATCAATTTTATCATAATATTATATATATTACATTTGATATTCTTGCTTAATGAGCCAAATAATATTCATGCTGAATAATCCGCACAACAATATTAAACATGCTAATAAAGCCCCTGATAAATTGTTTCCAAGGCAAAAAAGAGAGGGGAAGACAATTTACGTCGGAAATAAATCCTTGCTGTTATTACACATCTCGTGTATTACACTTCCTCCTGTGTCCACTACTTTATTTACTTGTCACGCCGGAATGACGACGGGAATAATTTCGAGGGCATTATTCCCGTCGTCGAATTCTTCGTTTCAGTCGCGGCGAATGTGTTTGAAGGGGGAACAACATTACATGGCGGGTAATGAAACATACAAGGTGACTCGACGAGCATTAACGATCGAAACGGGGACGCGGCGTTCTTTCGCGACGTGACGTCGTTATTAACAGGATATCTGCGTAAAGTCGGGTGGAAACCTCGCGTCTGCACCTTTCACATCGAGCAGTGATAAGGATACAAATCATACGGGATTTTTCGAATGGTAAATTAACCCCTTGCCACCCGCTGACTGACGTGGCAATGTGCGACTCCTGATACACTGGATACAGGCGTCATTCTGCAGCGTGCTAAGCCGAAGATCGCTCGCTCATATAATAACGAGGTCAAAATTCCTGCGCGAGGTATGACGATGTTTCCCCGACGTCGTAATATTCTCTTCTCGCGATATCAAAGTCCGCAGCCAACGTTCTCTCTTCTCCATTTCCCTCCATCTCGACTGTATTCGCGCCTTGAAATTTGCACGCAGCGACAGAGCGCGGAGACGCGAGCGATTTTTCAGATTGAATTCTTAAAATTACACAGACCCGTCGTGAATCATACCCGTATGGATCGTTTCTTAAACGGCCCTCCTCGTTCCGCGCGAGGACAGAAATAGGAATAAAATTCATGATAGCGCGAAATGCGCCCCATATATATTCCCGTCGATAACTGAACGGCGTTGCAGCTCTTTGACGCCTCCAACTCCTTCGGCCCGCCGAAAATATAAAGAACGGATCGCAGGAGAACAACGGGCGGGTCTTCTCGCAGCGTACGACGCGTACACATTTCTCCCACGGTGCATAATATTTTTCGTCCGCGCACACATATGTGTAAATTCGCGCAACGGGAAGGTTACACCAGCGGCAATAACATCGCAAACGCGTATGCGCGTTCTCTCAACTTTCCGAACGCAGCGAACAAAGCCTCGTGTCGCGCGCAAAAATGTTACGCGCTAGGATGTTAAGCGTTTTGAAAACTCCTCCTCTTTCGCTCCCCTCGGAAATTTCGGTACGAGCGTTAGGAAGAGAACCGACGTTAATCCACGTAGATCAGCCGGATCCGAGAGGGAAAAATAATTTGGAAGGGGCGGCGCAATCCTGTGTCGGGTGTCGTTAACGTTGCCGCTCTCTCGCACGTACACGCGAGCGAGTAAGCGCGTCTGTCCGTTCTTGCGTGTTTGTTTCTCGGTCTGTCCATTGGAATGCCGCCACTTGCGCGCACCATGACGGTTCAATGCACCGTGCCGGTCACACGGGGCTATATTTAACTGGTTTTCGATCGATACCGGCGAGCGGCGTAAAATGCAGAATGTATCGCATCGTGGGAATTACGGCACATTCGGCCGATATCGATGCTCGATGCCACCTTCGGCGCACTGATATTTTATTCCCCGTCATGATATTTATCGAACGCAAGCGAGCTAACGCGCCCGGGTCTCGCCGAATAAAGACGTTTTGGCAGTCCAGACAATAACTCCGGAATATTCCGTAAACACTTCGACGTTCTATTCACACACACACACACACGTACACATATATAGATGCACAACAGTCGGGACCGACACGGTCGATGTGAAAATGGCAATAACGAAACGTAAGACACCGGCCGTCCAGATGTCAAGTCCGTCGCCTTCGGCCAACGAGAGCCGAAAATCGAACTTTTATATCGCTCGTTACGAGATGGGAGTCACCACAACGCGCGGGCGGGGGGAAGTTCTGTGGGAAATACGTAATTATTAGGATTCCTCGAGCGATGTTTTCAACACGACGCGATAGATTGTATATATTCGACGGCAGACAAGACAATTTATTTATCGCTTTGCGCGCCCGACGCGCACAACGACGAGCAAAATAAATAATTATTATTTTCACGGAATTAATTATTAATTATCCGGGCTCGGATAATATTATAACGAAAATACAAGTTTATTTACACGCGGCCGGCAGATTTTAACACTAATAAGTACGCCGAAATACATATATTAAGGCGGCAACATTATCGTATTGTCGGAATTTATATTTAATCATTCAATGGTGAACATTTACGAACGGAATATTACAATACCGCGTGTCCACTTATCCATCTCGATATCTCCTTCATTGATCGACGCGTGTGTACAGACAAAATTAGGTTCTTTCCTCCTCCCCTCTTTTTTTTTTTCTTTTCTTACTTTTACCGCGTGCAAAACCGCGATTACGTCGCGTTTCTACAGCGGATATAAAAGAAGGGCAGTTGCGAGACGTATTCCGCGGGTCTTAAACCGGAGGGAGAACGGAGGGAATAAATTTGTAAAATTATTGGAATTCGAGGTGGATGAAATTAGTTATGTGGAGGGTTAAGATGACGGCGCGCGCTCAATCCGGAGCGACGAGCGGAATGTAATTATCGAGGATCAAATTTAGAATGAGCCACCCGCCTCACGATATTAGCGGCGCGCGTCGCGCAGGCTTGATACGTAATTGAGGATTAACTGGCATGCGACGTTAATCGCGCTGCCGGCGGGCGGCGTCTCCTTCGAATATTCATTAAAGACGAGGGCGGACGGAGACGGGGGAAAGTTCGTCTCGTTCGACTCAACCTTTGGTTCATTCGGGTCCATGCATTTTGCACACCGTTGAAACTTTTATCGTCGTTATGGAGGAGGATTCGCGAATGTATGTCGCCGGACCGGTTAATCCCGAGACTCGGTATCTTATAGGTCGTTCATTTACATGACACACGCACGTGTATGTACGTATTACGTCATCCGAAAAGTTCCGAGATCCCCTCTCATCTATTGCGCTTGAAACTAGTTTGCTCGGCAGTGCGTGCGGGTCGAGGCTGATGGGTGAGGGCTCGTTTGAGAGAGGAGGCTTTGCGCTTTCAAAATGCGGACTTTGATATTGGCGAACGGAGCAGACGATGTTGGATAATGCGATCGCGAAGATGGACAGCGAGAAGCTTCATACGCAACGTTGTTCTTCCGCTTTCGGAAACACCGCGGTGGAGACTACCCGTGAAATCTGTCTCACGGGGAGGATGCAAATCAAACAGTCAGCGGGATGGTTCATGCAATTCCGTAATGGTGATTTCGAGCTCGTGGATGCCCCACGGTCTGGAGGACCTTCCATGCCGCTCGAGAACCGCCTGAAGCCAAGCAGTCGATGAAAATCCTTGCGGAAATCTGCCGGAACCGTGGACATATAGTATGGACTGCGCTCGGGGTAGAAAAATATGACCAGCCTCCTCACTCGTGTTGAGGCGTTGCGACGTGTTCTCAAGAAAAAATTCCACAAAGAAAGGGTGCTCTGTTGTAGTGTGACAGGAAAACGAGCATGAGGGAAGTCGACTGAACCTCCACAAACGACCTCAGAGAGCGGACTGGCCCAAAGAAAGTTATGCTTTGTATCTGGTGGAGTTGCAGGGATGTTGTCCGCTTCGAGCTCCTTTCGGAGAACCACACGATCGATTCTGACAAACACCCGCGCCCAACTAGCTAACCTGAAGGAAGCCCTTGCCACGAAGCATCCAGAATAGAAAAGGCGTCTTCCAGCATGACAACGCGAGGCCACATGTTCATTGGTTTATTGTTCACAAGTTTCATTGGCGGGTCGCAGAAGATTCACTGAATATGGGTGGGACGTCTTTCACTCTCTGTATTCATCAGATATCAGATAAAGGGCTCAACAGTTCTGTTCGAGATCCGAACACTCGCAGAAGAATCTTAGGGAAGATTCTGGAATTCCGTCGGATTCCACTTGTTCCAAGAACATGCTTCATGAGAACACGCCTCGTCAGAAACATAACCAATGATTAAACAATCATTGATCAATCAAGAGGTCGAATTAATCATTGATCAATTAATAATTGAAATACTTTATATATGTCACTATTTAATCACTGTAAATTTTCGAGTAATTCTCTGTTTAAATTTCTCGAAGGGTCGTTGGAAGAGGTCGAAGGCCTGACTGGATTCTTCGAGGGAAGGTCCAAGTTATTCCGAGCGCGGAATTTTCTCTTTGCCCGACAGATGGGAAGAAATGCTTGATCGAAATGAACAATATATCATAGATTAATTGTTGGTGGAACAATGTCAATAAATTTTTGTTCCAGTGCCTCCAAAATTTTCAGATTCTTTTCGGATTATCTAATATATGTAAATTATATACAATTACGTACATATAACTTATGCACAAGATGGAAAAAGAATATTACTGATATAATATAATAATCTCGCGCGCATGGCACGTTA
The DNA here is from genome assembly GCF_001313825.1 of Dinoponera quadriceps. Classification (NCBI taxonomy): domain Eukaryota; kingdom Metazoa; phylum Arthropoda; class Insecta; order Hymenoptera; family Formicidae; genus Dinoponera; species Dinoponera quadriceps. The sequence goes on along the minus strand of NW_014557186.1, from coordinate 399,247 downwards.
TCGCTCAATCAATAGGATTACCGATAATTATTATTGCTTAATCAACCGTCTCGAGGTCTAATAAGTACAAAACGACCTCGTTAATTCAACTTACAAAGCGCGCCCTGTCGATGCCATTCGTTTTAGATTATCGAACGCATTTCACGAACACGATAAAACGCACAACAAATATTAATTGCGTTTAATTCCAGCGATGGCAATCGCAAGCGATTTGGTGTTCTATGCGTTTCTCCGAAAGCAGAGTTTAATTACGAGGACATTATTCGTGGCGATTGAATCACGAGATTGAATCCAAACCAATTTGAAGAAGGGTAGTTCCGCTTGGAAAATATTGCCGAAAACATTGTTTCGAATTAAACATTTAATTTAGCTTTCACGGGAGTTAGTTTTTCAAGAATCCCACGAAACCGTGTATGTGTGTATATGTGTGCACGCACGTACGTGTATATGTGTATACCATTAGTGTTTACACATTTCGTTCTAAAACTGTTTCTCTCTCTCTCTCTCTCATTCATAGTGAATATTTCTCGTTAGCGACATCTTCTTTTCTCAGCTTATTGTTTATTATCCTTTATAATCGAGTTACCGTTATCTCGTTATGCCCAGCGCTTTTTGTTTCCAACATTTTTTACGGATACGGAGTTAGTCGGGTAAAAAATGGAGACGAAAGTCGCGAGAGCAATGCAACGAGCACGCTCGGGTTCGGATCGATAGCTAAATTTAAGTCGGCCTGACAGGCGATCTTAATCGCGTCTGACTTCGTGCTATTAATCGCATCTTTCCACTCCGAGAGAAGTTGTTAGAGGAAGATGAGATTACTGGACTAACGATATGGCTGTTTTAAAAATGATAATGCCTCGGCGAAACGCTTTCTCGTCCCTTCGTCGGAAAGTTCCTCGTAAATGAGGTGCTACAGAACCCTCGCGCTCACATATCTTCACGAGTATTTCGTCCTACAGCGTGAAAATCCAAAGCTACCGACGAACTTTTTAACACTGTTCCATCACCCGCAAAGGGATGAGAAATATGAGAGTCACTTTCTGAATCTTAACTCGTAAGGCTCGATCTCGCGGATTTTGCTAATTTGTCTGTTTTCCAATTCCTGAATCCCAGTTCGTTAAATTTATTTACATTCGATTTTATAGCCGTGGATTTCTCTTCTTCTATCCTATTACTCGCACTAATCTTCGGGTCGATTTGCGAATTTGCGGATTTTCACACGGAAAAAAATGCCGTTAAATTAATAGAATTTTCAACAGTGTATTTAATCGAAGTAAATCTTTTCAGCAGCAATACATCATGGAAACTAATAATTCATTTATTAAAACAGTACGTGACATATTGGTTTTAATAATATTGCTATTGAATCAAGAAGAGACTTACTCCAATTAAATGTCCTGTTGGAAATTTTATTGATTGAACAGAATTTTCTTCGTATACTTTCATCGAGACTTCTTAAGTCTTCTTACTCCCTCCTTACCTCCCTCTCCCTTCCGCCTCTCTTCCTCACTCTCTCTCTCTTTCTCTGGTACGATCTGCATACCGAGAACTGCACCATCGTGACTTCTCATCTTCGATGTTTCCCCTGCACGCTAGATCGGCTTTAGGACAGAATACACGGTTTCGCCGCAAAGCTGACATCGGACCGATTGAATTTTCCGCGTCGTTGGCCGCGCTATACCTCCAAGTTTCGTAGTTTCACGGAAGAAAGGAAGCGTATATATCGTGATCCGCGATGGAAATGCCTGTCGCCAGACTTCAGATGTTTGTGTTTCGGGTGAGAGGACATTTCCCGACGAAATGCGTGTCATTGTCGAGATGGATACGCGTGTTGACCGTCACATAAATTAAATTTAGCCTAAACGTTTACACATTGATAATCGAAGATAAACGTCGTTGGAAATGTCCAACTGTACAGGGTGCTGCATCAACATACAAGCCACCATAACGGATTGTCTACGCACTCTGCTCGCAGGAGTGCGCGCGCTCGGATACGGACTCGGCAAAGCAAGGTAATCTGCCCCCATTTATGGTTCCAGTCCCAATTTCGGATCAAACTTACAAGGAGGAGACGCAGCGCCTCATCGATTTTGATCTCCTTGCGTACGATGAATTCCCATAAAAAATAAATACTGTCGCGTCCGAGCGTTTTGCGTCCGATGCGCCTTCTAAATAGTAATTCTTAATATTTGAAATCTCAAGCGTTCAGTGATATACGTCAAGAACTCGACAGGAAGGAAACTAGCGGACAGATTTTGGTTTACATGAAGGCTCTCCAATAAAAGATGAAAAAATATAAGCGAACTGTTCAAGTTCATATTGAGTTCGTTGGGCACCCGCGTGCTCGCCAGCGAAGCGAATAAACAACCCTAGTTGTACTGCCCTATTATATTTGTATGACATCCTGTACATTTCTGCGTTATAAACTGTATTGTGCTGGTTGAAAGGTCAGATCTACAAATTGAACCCGTCGAACGTTCGGGTTTCGAGAGCGCCGTGTGAAATATTCTTTAAACTTTGCGGCGGGATCCCGGGAGAGGATTCCAACAATAAGCCGTAATCGGGTGAAAGACAGCCCGCAGTTTTTCAAGTAGTCTGCTGTTCGCGAAAGGATCCCGAAGAGCGCGGATGGAATCGCGCCGTGCATCACTGCAATGGGAATCTTAACCGACTTAATTAACCGCGAAATTGTCGATTCCTTGAAATTCGACAGATGAGAGTAGCTCACAGCCGATTCTTGGGTATCCAAATTAAACGTTGGGTGAGAAGGAGGAAGACACCCGATTAATTTCCCGTTTAAATTGATCGGTAAGAGTCCGTCGACGGAGTTGACAAGCTCTTTTTTTCCTGTTTACTTAACATCTCCTCATTACGCGCGTCGTTAATCGGCGATTTTGCCGTTGAATCACGGAGACGCTTGTATCACGAGACGTCCGCGAACGCTCCGGTCTCGCTGATTCGGTTTGACAAAGACCGTTCGCTAAAGGACGATCTCGAGGAATGCAGGCAACAGCTCAGGGCTAAGCACCGACGTGTCGTTTTAGTTTTCCGTGCGCTTCGTAGGAAAAATAAGCGTTTCCCGGCGGGAAACTATCCGGAATATCGACGAGCCTAGCGACGACGTGGCAAGCCATTCCGCTGAAGTATCACCCACTTCTGAGGGTATAGTCTTCTATATGTAAGAGCGAGCTGAACTATACAAGGTGTCCCGCAACGGGATACCGGCACATCAGCAGCTTTACGTTATTAACTCGACGCGTTACGATTATTGTTATTATTATTACTCGTACGTCGAGTCAGCTGCCTGGGTCGTTAACAACTGGGGGGACAATCGCACGATTTCCACCGAAAGTGCGACACCGTGGACGGGGTTGCTTTCACCCGCGAGATTTCAACGAGAGGTTTCACTTGGTAGCTCTCGCAAATAAAGGTGTGCGTATATAATGTCATTCGCACAAATGTCCCGTTGAGGATACACACCCTGTATATCGAATACGGGGGAGGTAATATCAGGCCTCTGCCGACGGGCAAATTGAGAGTTATGCATCTCTCGCTCGCGAACTCTCGGCGCATAGCGTGCAGCTGCGCTCACAATGCGTTCTACTTGATCCTACGAGACCATGTATCTTGCGTACGGAAAGAAGGTATTGCGTTTCAGGAAGATTTAACTGCGACGGGACTCCAAAGCCGACAACGTTCGAAGGCCATATTTCCATTTTCAAAGGAACGCAGTGGAAAGATCGAGCGAGGTATGGAGAACGGAAGAGGGCAGAGGACCCGGGAGTTTCGTAAAGTGTCCCGTCGTTCCCGCTGAGAACGACGCGTATGTCGGTTACGATGGCTCGAACCGTCCCAGAATTCACGAGATCGTACTCGTGATGCGTTCGAGTCGATACGTCGAGTGTACGGCGGCAGGGTGATTGCCTTAGGACATCTGAAATTTCTTCACGGAGGTCTGGAACAGCCTCCTTATTCGCCCGATTTGAATCCACGCAATTTTTCCTACGGAGTTACCCTCAAAGACAAATATTACGCTGTACAGCCTGACAATACCAAAGAGTTGATAGATATTATTCGAAAATTCATGTATTCACGGCATCCCCGCGGCCATGTTCGATAATATAATGGAAGGTTTCTGAAAACGATTGCAATCCCGTGCCGATTCCGATGGGCAATATTTTGAAAACATATTCCGTTAGTTCATGCGCGCAAGCGAGCGCGTGCGGGCATAGTAATATTTGAGGGAAAATTCCTCCTGAAAATCTCTCGAATCTTTCGTGAAAACATCAATCGCACGCGGCACATCTACGTACGCGATGACGCGTTTCATACGTTCGAATCGTGCACGTTTCGAATTTTCGACGAGTGGGTTCCTTCCGTTACGGGTGATCCTTGTGGCGCACGTCGACAACAAAGATGTTTCCAATTCTCGGAGAGGAAGGAAGTTTAAAGTCGCTTGGCAAGCGGCCAACGCCCGTACTGCTGTACCCTATTTCAAGATTACCAAGAAAGCAGCCAAGTAAACGATATTTCTTCACCATCGCCACCCTCGAAGTCGCACGACTCCCACATCCCCCGTATCAACCCCTCGGGCCAGAGGGAAAGGACAAAGAGTGCGCGCGGCTCGAAAGAAAGATTTAATTTATCGGAGCCGAAGAGTACAAACGCGCGGCTGAAAGTACCTGTCCTCTTTAATAGTCATCGACGTCGCATTTATCGTAACGAACTCATTCTTCTCGAGGATAGCGTCACGAATAATATCACCCGGACGTACGAAGGCGGGATTTCGCTCCGATGCCTTCTCACGGCGCGTTTTATGCGCTGAATGCCGCCGTAAATCGGCGAGTTTCTTTTTTCTCCTTTGCACGAGACGAAAAGTCGCAAGTTGACGTTAAAAGCTCACCGCCCTCGCTATATTAACCGTTTATTCGCTATAAATTCGTATTGTTCGGCTCAATGGAAAATTACGAGTAGTGCATGCCATTATTAATGCAATATAATTAATAGATAAAGCCATGTTGCGCGCTATTGTGACATTAATTTCGGAAGATAAATTGAAATAAACGTTAGCATTATGTGTGTATTGCAACACGCGACGCGTGCTGCAGTCGTGTAAAACTATCCGTATGAATTTCAAATTTCATGATAATCGCGGCGCGATATCGGATATTGTTAGATTAAACGATTAAAGCGAGATGGTCGATGCGATATCTATTGCGCGCGTAAGACAGGTACGCACGAAACTTTCGAAAGATTTTTCAGAGTTTTATTTCCTCGCCATCTCGATTAATGACGTCGCAAGCGAGGAAACGTATGCCAAAAATTCTTGTTGGAGATAATGTTATCTTATCTCAAAATTATCTAAAACGATGTTATGGTCCATATTCTGATACTCACTTTTCGATTAAATGAATGAAATAATACGGACCTATGCGTACTCCGTGTTGATACACTGGTTGTACTTTAGAGAATAAGCAGTAAACAAATTGGCGGACTATATAATCGACTGTTTCCCTTACGGTTCAAGAATAATCAACTGTTAGTCAATTTGTTTGCAATCTACTACTTACGTTCTTGAGTGTTCTCGGTCATCGGTTCTATCGCGCTAAAAGTCTCCCGGCGAACCACGATTTCCGTATTCGCATTCAACTATCGCATTCACGACAGGATCGAGACAATGTGGTTACAGTCAATTAAGCATGTTACCGTCAAGACAAGTACCGTCCGCGGGATCCTTATAAAAAGTAATACTCTGAAAGGAAGCAATAGCCAACCTTTCAGCCCAAACCACTCGAGGCACTACGTGAAAGGTTTAGATAACAGTAGATAGTTACTTAAAACTTCGTCCAGCTTCCTTCTCGGAAGTGGCCGGTCGCGCACCGTTCCTCCTTTTTTCACTCTCGCCGCTCTCGACACTTCTTCGTCTTCGTCCCACTGCTGTCCGCCTCTTTTCTGATCTTGCGCGTCTTTCCACCGTTACCTTTCATCCTCCGAAAGGTCTTCAGGCACGCCCGCGAACTTCCAAGCGACAGTTTGACAAAATGCAAATTTCGTTTTCCTGACAATAATAGTTTTTTCTTCTCTCTCTCTTTCTCTCTCTTTCTCTCACAGGAATGAAGACTCAAGTATCATGTCGAGCTCCATAGAAAGTAAAAGACTGAGTGAGAAGAAAGTATCCAAAGATGCAAGGTTTAGTGAATTATATATGAACGTGGGTGATATGTAAGTAATTGAGGAAAGAAATCAAAACGGAGGTGTACAGATACGTGTCTTGTATGAAGATCTTTCATCCGAGTTGCCATAAGCAGCACAATGTTTACAATTCATCGAATGGATTAGTACCTCGCACAGAAAAAGTGGAAGTGTTTATTTTGAGAGGAAGGAATTCAATGGAAGAACGTAAATTGTTAATTGTCGAGGGAAGTAAAGCGTCAGGAAGCGCAATCGATAATAAGCTGGGTGACGTGTATAAATGGATAAAAGAAATGAAAGATAAAATAATAGAAAAAGATGCAATCAGAGAAATCATAATGGAAACCATTGATGAGGAAATGGACAGAGTAAGGCAAGAAATACAATGCTAGATGGTAGCAAAGTCGAAATTACTGATAAGCGATGCTGTGAGAAATGAAATACAGAAGACAAGCAATTTGACGAGTTACAGGAACGAGGAAGAGTTACAGTTAAATTATGAAAAATAAGGGCGAGTCGGTATTAATCATCAAACCGAAGGAAGAAGTGGACAACTCAAGTGAAGATGCGAAGAGGGAAATTCAAAGTAATTGGCATATGTAAAACTAGCCGAAGAGCAGAAAATGTTACTGCCTGATGGTTTTCAAATGTTTCACAGTTTACCGTATGAAATCAAGAGGGAGCAAAGGTTATAAAGTTTTAGGAAAATGTTAGCGCAGTACATAAGAATAGAAAGAGTGGAGGAAGTTAGGAGTACGACTTAATTGAGGCTAATAAAATATGAAAATAATACATTTCAGTAAATAGATAATGATTATTATATTCTGTAGCTACTGGAGCTAATAAATGTCTCCCCCTCCCCCTTTCTCTCTCTTTCCGTATATCTATCTTTCATTCTCTCCTTTCTTATCGCCAATTTTTTCCTCTACTTCTTCAAGATTCACTTCAGCCTCTTCGCGCCGATGTACTCTAACCCTGCTGTCGACAATTGCGCGTTCTCCTGATCGCTCGCGCTTTCTCTATTCTCCAACGGCTACGTTCCTCTTTTTCCTTTTTCTGCTGTCTGCTTCTATTCGACTCGTAGATCTTCGACCCGCCGTCAGACACCGTAGAGCAATATTCACGAGAGTTTGCTACTAGAGACTCAAGTGATTAAATTAACCCCAGCGAATCTCGAGCAATCCCTTTTTATTCGCTCGGTATCTACGCGCGTATTTGTTTGAGAACGAGGCATCAAACTATTTCGTCCGATTACATATGACATCTGCACGGTCGTAAGCGCCAGGGTCTTTATGATAAGCGATGTTGGCTGAAGCCCGACGCACGTTTTCAAAGCGTAATAGAAAAAAAGAGGAAAAGGGGAGAAAAGGGAAAGAGAGAAAGGCAGAGAGAGAGGGAGGGAGAGAGAGGAGTGAGAAGCAGGAAGAGAGAAGGAGGGAAACGAATCCTCTCATGAAGTATCTCCTTTTCACGGTGGATGAATCCCGGCGAACGGCGCCCCTAAAAAGAGATAAGCGCGAGAAAGGGATTTTTTTCCAGCAAGTTGACGTGGTCGGTCGCTCGGACAGACAGGCGGACGGTGCAACTTCTCGCTCTCCAGCCTTTCTCATAAATAATAAATGGCCAAATGGGGCTTGGTCAGACAGCCAGTACATTCACGTCTGTCTGAACCACGTAGTGCTTTAAAGCGCTTCCCACGTGTCGCTCGAGAAAATGAAAAAAATGGGAGACGCGTGTCTTATCTGTTGTTTTAAGTGCGCCGATTATTCTCAATCGCACGGAAACAAGCGCCGGGCTCGAAAGGGAAAAATTCGATCCATCGTCGCTCGAAAAATCGCTAGGTCGTGGAAACTAACGGCGTCCTTAGCGACGGCGAGCTCGCCATTTTTCCCGCGAAACTTTTCCGCCCGGTGACGAAGGATTTTTTTCCAGGTGGTATTCCTTTCTTATCCTTCCGTTCCGGGCAAAAAACAGGGCGGAAGTGAGCTTGGGAAATTTACAGGATACACATGTTACATCCTGCGGACTTTGCGCGCAACATAAATTGTTTTTCTCATGATAGAAACATACACATTTGGCCGAGCATTGATCCGTAATAAAATCGAAAAAATTAAAGGAATGATAGAATCTAACGAAGCCGACGGGAAACTGTAAACGTTATCTTGCCATAAACTTGCCATAGAATGTCCATCTATAAATTTTCGGCTAAATATTTTGAAAAATATGTATTTTTGACCAAAAGTGTTATATATAAAAGCTGTAAAGTTATATGTGACGTATTAAATAGTAGGATTAGTATAACCTCAAATAGCATTGCCACGGTCACGTGAAGGTCCTTCAATTTCTTAAATAGAAATCCCCATTTTTTATTACATATTCAAGTAACTCATCTCGAAAGTTTTGCAAAACACTATAACAACGTAGTTTTTTGTAAAGTACTTTGCGAGTTATGAAGTTTCCAAGGTGTACCACGTGAAGGTTACACGTATGGATTTATATCCCTTTGTATGTCACACATACACACACACACACGCACGCACGCACGCACGCACGCACACGCGCACGCGCGCATATTTATGCAGTAGGAGTCAATATAAATGAAAATTATACTTAATAAAAAATTGCTACTATGCATCGCTTACGAGATAATCAGCGTCTTAAGTATTAAACTAGATTGTAAACTGATTGTTGAATTTGACTGGAATGTCAAGGAGGCTGAAGCAAAAGGAATAAGATTTTATCGATGAAACATTAATAAAATAGAATAAAATAGATGAAACATTTGTTAACGCATAAACAACATTTCTCATTGTTGATCGTAGCATTTTTTCTGTAATGCTTTCAACAACCATAATAATCTTATATCGTAAATCTTCTTAATTTACAGAAATAGTTGCATACACAATGTCCTTAACAGAATCCTATACGAGTCTCCCTGTTGCACGGACATTTATTCATGAATATAGATGCCTAGGATATCAGATTTTGTGAGCAAGGCATTTTCGATTTCCTTGTTAAATTCGATCGATATCGCGGCTACTTTCTGATTTATGGGGATAGCCTCATGGTGAAACACAATAACCTACATGTCTATGAAAAATGGGACTCGTTTATTCCGGCGGGCAACGGCTCACGCGTTTAGCGCATCGAATACGCGAATATCTGATTTTCGCGATTCGACGTTCTATTTCTCAACCTCGGCAAGAATAGAATTCCATTAGCGGTACACAACATACGCACGTATACGTACACACACGAGCGTGAGCACGAGTGTGCACGTGTCCGCACATTTTGATACAATAAGTAACAAATATTGATTTTCCGCAGAATGATAGAAGGAAGGGAGGATGTGTATAGACGCCCTCTTTTATATATTTTACTTCCTCAAATTTCGTAGCTCGGCACGACCGTAGCAGAGGCCCTCTGAGAGCTTTGGACCAGCCAGCGCTTCGGCACAGAGAGCCTCTGACCGAAAGAAGATATAATTATTTCCGTGGTAACTCAATATCTGTTTAAATTCGACTTCGTGCCATAATTCGCGAAAATCGGTATTTTCCTCGCTGGCGGCTTTAACGGGCTGTAATCCAGAATGGGTAGTACCGTTGTGCGGACGATCGGCGCGTTCGTAAGTGTTTTCGATCCTGCCCTGGTCCTGTGTCGCGAGTACAGAGACGAGAACGCGGCCACCATCAGGTAGTAGAGTAGCTCGATGACGCTGAGCAACGAGCCGCCCAGAAATAAGCCGATTATACCGCCAAAAGACACTAAAAAGGGGTATGCAAATTATTCAGGTCGAGTCGCTAGTTTGGTGATCGTGGCGAGGAAAAGGAAGAACATAAGGTGATTGTGAATGTGCGAAAAAGAGGGGAAAAAAGAGGAATAATGTTTAGGATAGTATTGATGGACAGACCTTACATTTAAGATTGCATCAAGTTCATCTCCGGATTCTGCACGGATCGTTTCAATGGCTACGAAGTATTTAAAAATTAGAATGTCTAAATAGCACGATAAATTCTTAAAATATTCTTGAAATGATCTCCTTTCCCGAGTTGTAATTTTTCAACAATTCACAGAAGATTACTACGAGAATATTTCAAGAGGTTACATATATCATGATTAGAATTCTTGAGAACTTTTTGTAATCATATAGAATTATTTCATATCAACGAATGTATATTTTGTGAATTCAAGAGGAATAGAATGTTAAAAAAATACAGAGAGAGGACGACAAAATACACAATAAATACCAACTAAAAGTAACATTACAGCAATATTACAGTTTCCTATTAAACAGTGTAAATATTATATGAGATATGACGAATGTCCTAGGAAAGTATTATTGGCTGTTCAATAATAAATTCCTTAACTCTCTATCTACAGTAAGTGGTAGAGTAAGAGCGTATTGTTCATATCTCCACTAACAGATGGCGCACAAGTTTCCTTAGTGTTTTCGTTTGTCGGTACCTTAGCGTTTAGGTTATACCAGTAATTTGGCTTGTTATTGAATCGCAATGTGACACAAAACAAAATGAGTGCAGCGTACGCTAGTCGGTTCGAGCAGTGTTTCTGTGTACACACCCAAAAGGATAAAAAATGACCTATGCAGCTGCTGCCTGATACATAAGTAAATCTCCTGAGTTCGTAAGAAAGTAGGTGAGGCGTTATAATGAGACGAAAACGGTCGATGATCTGCCAGAAGGGGCCTCCAGCGCGCTACGGCAAAAAGAGAGGACAAAGTGATCGTGAGGATATTTGAGAAGAATCCTGCATGTTCTTTACGACTGGCTCAGAAAATCTTAACACATTAACGGCGGGCGATCTCGACGAAAGTATGCTAGGTAGCGCGGCGGCCGCCCGCCTCGTTTTTCGGTCTAGAGCGGGCGATATTCTGTGTGATCATAAAAACTTTAAGGTACAGTCGAGCTAAATCGTATTACTACGACTCCCGCCCTTAAGCAGCAGTCGAGCTAAATCGTAGTTACTACGACTCCCGCCTTTAAGCAGCAGTTGAGCTAAATCGTAGTTACTACGACTCCCGCCCTTAATGTGTTAATTAAAAAAATATATAGAAGTGAGAACCATCAAATGTCGATTGCTTGATTCTGGTTATAAATGGCGAAGTACAGTACCGAAACCACTTTTGAACCCGAAACACGTTAAAGACCGATCGCTGTGGGCAAAGGAAAATATTGACCGTGATTTCTCGAATGTTATCTTTACTAATGAAGTCTCATTTTGGGCATGGGTTCCAAAGAAGCGTCGTGCATGGTCAACTCATGAAAATCTTCTTGTCCAGCGCACAATAAAACATTCTCTTAAAATACACATTCTCTTAAAATACACATCTGGGGATACTTTTGTAAATAGGGATTTGGAGTTTTACTTTTTTACGGACAATTTAAATGCTGAAAAGATGAATACGATTTATGAAAAATGTTTGTTGAAGTCCACTAAGAGATGGCTTGGACCTAATAATAACTCGTGGGTGCCCCAAGAAAATAACGATCCCAAACACCGAAGTCGTGCGCGCATGGCCTGAAAACGTGAAAATGGCAAATTTCATATATGATTTTTTTTCCGGGCTTCCAAAGACTTTGGCTGAAAATCTTGTCGAAAGCATGTTTCGATGTCGCCGCTTCTGAATGTTTCGTTTCTTTTGTAATAATATTCAATGATCGTTTGGAAAGACCGGGATAAAATGGGAAAAATATGGAAATCTTTAATAGCTCCTGCATACAGGAGCGCGGCAACGCTTACCGCGTGGCGGAAGTTCGCGTGATAGCTAATCAACGTGCCACTTTTCTGTAATAACCTTCTAGCTGCTTCGGAAAGCAGCACATTGATTGTGTTTTTCTGACATGTTTACTAAGAGGTCGCCGTGTATTTTAGTATAGTTAAAGTATGCTGGAATATTGAAAAACTCATGCAGCTAGTGTCGTTCAGCAGAAAATCTCACGAACGGAGGCTGTTCGTAGTCAATCATTAAGCGCTTTGTGAGCTGCTTTTTCCACCAAATATCACCAGTATGCGATAATTTTATTGAATATGACATTTAATTTTAGATACACAATATTGGAAAAAAGGAATTAATAATTGCCAGCTGTTTGCATCCCAAACTCTTTTTATCCCCGAGTCACTTTTTACCAGTAACGGTAAAAGTAACGCGTTACTTTTAAGAAATAACTTTCCCAATTCCGGCCATATCCATCATACAAAGATAAAAAAGGTGATGCACCTATGTTGCTTACAACAAAATATTTTCAGTCGTGCGATCTTGATTGTTCCGTATCTTCTTTTTTCGTATATAGTAACGAATAAAATTTTACCGACTTTTCACTATTTCCGACTTTTCTACCTGCCCCCTTTCCATAAACTAATGCGTTTTATTAATCCGACGCGCGTCAAGTTTGAAATCCTTGTTTAAACGCAGTATGAAATTTTGTTCCAGATGGCAAAAAACCCTATTCAGAACGAAGCCGCTTTAAATTCATTTGTTATCTCCTAGCGGGAACATATAAAGGAACACTTTGTAAGGAAGGAACGCAATAGTGCATAACAAACGCGGCTTTAAAACATGTAGAGTAATATACCGAGAAGGTCCAGTTGCGTGATAACTATGTCCGTCTTGTAGCGGAAAGTAGTTTGTCCGATGAAATGCACGTCCAACACTACATCGTTTATAGCATGCAGGGGCACGTTGGAATAGCGGCTGTTGTAGACGTAGTAGTCGCATTCCGGCGGGCAGTCGCAGATCATAGCGCGACTATTCTCAGGGACTTCCTCTTCCGCGTGAACGACGTAGTCGTTGAATAGATCTTATTGTGTTCGAAGAACAAAAAATAAAAATAAAAATATCGCCAGTACGTATGGTTTACGCGATGTGATAATATGACAATTGTTAACTTCTCTTTCTCTCTCTTTCTCTCTCTCATTCTCATGTGAACACCTTTAATTCTACAAATTTAATTTAAATACTATCTTAAACAGCTTATTTTGACGCCAAAACAGCGAAAACGGAAGTTAAGACTTTATCAGGTTCAAAGTAGGACTAAATTATATTATTAGAATTAAAATTGCGTGAAGTTATTTTGCTATCTTAACTTCTACCTTCTAGTCTTCTACTGTGCGTTATAGAATTCAAGATTTAATACAGGACCGAAATTTCGACTGGGGTGAAGACACTTGCTTACCGTTAAAATTGGCCAGACAGACGAGATCCACGGCGTTGCAGTCGCGCTCCGGGGCTGAAATGTAACGAAATGTTAATGACGTCGACGCCGGTGTCGACGTCGATCCTCGAGATGTGAAGTCGTACTTAAGGGGAAGAAAAACGACGGGTTACAACCGCAATGCTTGATGACGTAGGTGCGTTTGCATTGCGACAGACAGGTCTCCTGGTTGTATTCGCCGGTCGCGTCGTACTTGCACGGCGTCCTGCTCTCGTCCAGTTTAAGCACGCCCTGGGTGGCGAAACCGGAGACGCAGTCCACGGACAGACTGACTAACGAACCCGACGGGATCATAGTGCCACTATTGGGCCAGACGTGTGGCTCATTTATTAGCACCACAATACCGCCGATCTCAACTGCAACACACACACACACACACACACACTTACATCGCCGTTGACTCGCGCACGTCGCCGGCTCGCAATCTTTCACGTGAGAATTTTCATTGAGAACGGAGAACAGGCACGGTCAGAAGACACTCGTAATTTTCCTTTTTCAATTTGCGAGCCATTCGTTTCCAACGCTTCTTCTATTTTACACCGCCACTTCCGTCGCTAACTACGTTCGGAACAGCTTAGAACCGATACCGGGGAGAGGTCTTTGGACGCGACATTTAAATAACCGCTTCGCAATACGGCGCCGATACATCGATTTTGCAGTTTGCGATAAATCCCCGGCTATTCCGCACCCGGGTAAGTAATAAAGGAGGGACATTATGGTCGGAACGGTAGTCGCGCGTTCTATTCAAAATGCGTCATAGTGGACGGCGGGCTTCGCGAGGATATTAAAATCGTATTTGCAAGATTCCGCGGCGCGTTTGCATAATGCGCGGATTAGTATAGCAGCGATATGTCGTTTGTATACATTTCACTGCTATCATTTAGCGCGAATACCGACAAAAATAATATTAGTCATTAATCCGCCACGATTTACCCGAGTTTACGTTCCGCTTGCTATTATGGTTCGTACCGACTCTGCACCTTTCGCGTGCGACACGTAAGAAGGTAAATAATCAATTATTACGCTAACGTACAAACATGTTGATGTCTCAAAAACGGTTGAGTGTTCGATTTACGTTTGCTAAAGTTTTTCTACTCAGTAGAGTTCGCGTTATCTGCCATATAGGTATTCAATGGTTTTTCCGAACGCCCTGTGTATGAAACAATGATCTCCTCGATCAGAGTGTATGAATTGATCTTGAATTGACTAGTTTTTCTCTTCTGCATACCGCATCCGCTCAATCCGCACAATCTTAACACCTTTCTTCGGTTCTTCGCGTCGGAAGGTCGAGGGCCGCGCGTCTGGTCACGTAGAATATTGCGTCGGTGTCCCCCTTCAGTGCTACTTACCGGAATCCGGTGGCTTCGTTATGTTTCCCAGATGAATCGTAACCTTGAGACCGCTCCATTCGCCGTAACCGGACGCTCTTCGTGGCCGCGACTCCGGATGGCGTCCGCCGTGGGTGTTCCACGATGGTTCCGCCACTTCTGAATTGAACGAGTAGCAGAATCCATACTCGGTGCGCTGCACCTCAAAGATTTCGCAACAGTTGCGATTGCCGTTGCGCCACCAGCAGCCGGACATGAACTCGTCGCAACGCGGCATTGCTTCGTACAACACCTCGGTCACGTTGATATCTGCTCGCGATGACAATCCCTCGTTACTTCTGATAGTATGCACACGAAGGTGAAAACGTTTCGGCGAGAGTGCAATATCGATTTCAGCGACGTTGCCAAAATCTATACCGTACTGTAATGCTGCTGATGTTTCATGCAAATGTACACATGTGTCGATATTCTCGACTAGTAAAGGAATGAAATTGGCCGAAGTAGAGAGAGTACGTTATAGGTCGGGCATGCTTGCACGGTAAAGTCTACAGTGAGCGCCAAAAGTTTCGGAACGGTATCGAAATAATCAATTTTCAGGAGGAAAATATTAAAAATAAAACAATAACAAGCTGTGAGATTTAAATTAGGTGTATTTAATGGCGGTATTCATTTGACCTTGGATGGCGTTGCTAAAATGAGGTCAAAGTTAGCTTGAACTTTTTCAGTGAAACCATATGATTTTTAATACGTCAAACACCGAGTGGTTACCGATCGGATTTTCTGTTCATAACGCATATTTTATGCTATTTTTTGTCTTTATAATAATGAGTTTTGTCTTACAAATATTATAAAATATAATATTATAAAGATATGTAATAAAAATATATAATAAATGCCGTGATCGTGGATTCCCATGTAAAGTCACCAGACATTATAGCGGGGCCAACGCTTGCCCGATGCTACGGTAATTAACTGTTGGCCAAAGTTTCGACAGCCAGCATTGACAAATGACTGGTTATCTGTTTTACAGGATAATCCGACATCACAACGGTGACTAACATCGGCTTAGCCGATGTACGGCTGCCAGCTCGTCGGCCAAGATTTTTCCAGCCAGTACTGGGCCAGCACTGGCAACTGACTTTCCGCCAATTTACTGAAATCAGCGTAGTATGGTAACGTCGAATACTGCTGCAACATAAGGTGGTCACTCACCCAGTATGTGTAGCAATGTGTTGCCAGTATTGCGCCAATATCAGAACTGTGGCAAACAGTACTGGACCAATACTAGGCTAATTGTGAAACCCTACATGGATATATCAATGGTCGACGCGGCATGAATGGAAAGTCACATTAAAAATTAGCACTCAACGTATTAATAAAAATCGATTCCTCTAGTCATTCTATAAAATCAATTATTAAAAACAAAGAAACAGAGGAGAATTACAAAAGAGGATTAGTTTCATTTAACAAATGTATTTCGAACTTTCCGAAACTTTTGCTGCTCACTGTATATAGGAAGCAAGGAATAAGCTGTCCTACCCGCGAGATTATGAATATTTTGACTTTGATTCTGCAGAAAATCCAGCTCGTCGAAATCCCCGAAGCTCATCATGGAGAGCCTGCCGAGTATCTTGCGAAACATTTCGAGACTCGCCTTGTCCGTGACATTAGGGAAGATCCTCCGTTCGAATTCGAGGACTCGGTTCCAGTCCACCCGGTCGTTCGAGCACAGGGTCACGCTGGGAAAGGGCAGGCTGGAGATTTTGTAATGCATCGACTCGATGCCGATCGAGGTCGGCGCGGCCTGAACAAATTTATGCGCCGGTTACATTGTCGATGCCGTAAAGCCCGATGAGAGGAGTCCTGTTGCCGCGATATCATCGACATTTGCTATCACCGAGCGGTATTCGACATCGGAAATAATTGGTTATTCAAATCTTTGCGAAGAATTATATACAAGGTAACTCTGTCGAGGAAATTGCTCACATACGGCTAATCGAAAGCTAGATTGCTAATTCCTTTGTGCCCGAGGAGAAAAACGGGCCTCTGAAATTACGTCATGCGTGGAACAAAGGATACGTACATCTGATTGGTTGAATATATATATATAAGCCGATGTTCATACACACACGTACCTGCATACGACTATACAGGGTGCGCTGTTAGAATCTGGAAAACATTTTATCAGAAAAGTCGTTTATTACAGCCAATTATTAAAGACGCAAAGAAATACTTTAATATTCAACTTAAGGGATCCTTCCTGAGTCCTTTCACTCGACATGCACCTCGACACTGGTCTTAAAACGCGAGCGTGCCATCTTCAACTGGATCCGACGACTAACTATTTTCATTAATTTCAGTAGCACCGCGCAAAACATTAACGAAGCTTTCTTTTAAGGGTTTATTCGATATATTATGAAAGTCCTTCATAGATAGAAACATTCTAATAATAAACCAGATGTCACTCTTTAACGAAAGAGTCGGAGATACCTTGACTTTTACTTGAAGGATTCTTGAAGTTACCTGGTAACTCATCGCCAACGTATAGATCACTTTACTGGCGATGACAGAAGACGCGGCGAACACGACGAGCCATAGTAATCGTTCGATGACGTGTAAATCCGAATCGACGACGTATCGCAGACCGTGGAAGGACGTTTGCGTGCAGTAGTAATTCAACGCGTGCAGGATTGTTTTGAATCGCTTGCCCGGACTGCGGTTCTTACGCGGCTCAACTCGTGCGGCCGTTTTCTTCGCGACTTTCATCAGTTTCTTTAGCTGCCGCCGAGTCGGCTTCATGTCTGAAATGACGGCCGGGGGAGCGTGAAGAAGAGAGAGAGAGAAATCTGTGCGATCTTCGAGGCTCAAATCGAAATTAAAAGATCCTCGAAAACTCGAGGCTAATTCTAGCAGTGCACCCTCATGTTCGGGACAAGTAAATTAGTAAATCAAGAGAGAGAGGAGAGAGAGAGGGGGGAGTCACCCGCAGGATAAAATAATCCTCGCTCAGCCTCGTTCCGTCGACACAGCTGAGTCCCGGGTACTTAACACCGACAGAGTGAATACATCTTATGATCACCCCTCGCGGTCAGAAGCGGTACTAAAGCAGCCCTCTTGAAAACGTCCTCGACAAAGGGAGGAAATTGAGCACGCCTTATCCTACTCGTCCCTCCTTCGCCCCCACTTTATCACTGGATCCGTGTAAATAAAATTCCATCAATTATAAGTGAGATAGGGACATGCGAAGGTCGAGGGATGGAGGTGCACATGTTTGAACGCGCGCCCGATGTGATCAGGATAATTCGGTTAGCGTGATTGTTGCGCAAACAGTATCGACACGAACGAAAAGGGACTCCTCCCTCCTCCCTTTCTCTTTCCTTCACCATCCCGGCTTCAATGTCCACGAATAATGAAGAAGCCCCCGGGGGTCGCGAGAACGCTGAATTTGATTGCATCCCCTGGTATAATTTGGACGGGAGAAATCAGAATTCGGCGGTTCGTTCGGGCAACATCACGCCGCGGAAAGCCATCGACGTTTCGGCTTTTCGATCCTGATCTCTCGAGCTCGACGAAATTTCGGTTAATTAGAAGCGCAATATTCGTTCGGTTGACGTGCGCACATCGGTTTTCGTACGACTGTTTCAATATCGGTCGAATGAGTTCTTTGGGCAAGGAATAACTGATTTATCGAGAGATGGAGAGAAAGTGGGAAAAAGAGGTCGGATTAATAACAGAAATTACTGTTTGTTCCACGAATGTGCAGCTGTTCTTTTATTTATCCCGTTATCCTTCTTTATTCGAACGCATAACTTTGCATTCCTGATTTCCCGCATTCTTCCAGCACTCGTGGATTATTTTAGATTGTTTCGGGAATTTTTCTAGCATTATTAAGCTCCGTTTCGACCCGAGATGCACCGCTATTTCGGTGCATTTATACTCGTTCGCCGATTAAACGAATGGCTAGCGAATTCACGATGGCAATTTCTTCGTTCGAACAATCCCGATGATGCAATCGACGCCACACTATTTGCGCTTCGCTCTAGCTGCGCTTCATTATCCGGCGGATGGAACCGACGTTCTATTAACTGCGCGGCAGCAATCGCTGTAATATTAGTTTCGCTTAAACATCACAGCTTTTCATTCTGCACGCACACCGCATGCGTTCGATTCGGTTCGTGCGGCGCCGCAGCTTGCGAATCGATCGAATATGTAGTTACGTCGCAATTATTTGTATCTTGATGCTCTTCGAGCGAAATATTAACAATGGAGACCTTTTGAAAAATCCGATTGGAAGAAAGTAAGAGAAAAGGACAGTCGAAATTTTCATGCTATTTAGATGCTTTTAAAGATGGTTTTCGTATATTTAGATGATTTATTAAGTCGATCAGTCATCGGTCGATGGTAAATATTTTATTAGTTCACTTATTAGTCATGAAAAAAGGCTTAGATATCACAGTGACATATCTGGGCTAATAATTAATTATGGCTTTGTGAGTTTTTCTCATCTAATAATTATCTTCGACATTTCTAATGATCTTACAATAGAAAGAAAATTGTTTAATAGAAATCGAGAGGGTGCCCAAAAACAGCCTTACTGACCTTCCTCTTTTCGAATATTCACAACATTTGCTTTATCATTGATTCGACACTCTCGACGATTATCGTTGTTCTGTTGTGATAAAAAATTCACTTCTTACTAAACGAGCAGCGCGCTCGAAAAAAATATTTTCCTGCCTTATAATTCAGTCGTACGGTAACTCCTAAATATTTTGAATTTTATGACCATTGTTTCCCCGATGTTGCGGAACAGTTAGAGATATACGCAACCGCCATGTACTCGTGACACGTTCATACACGTGAGAACGCACACAACTGTTCTACGAAATTTCTCACCCGGAATTTCACCGATTCGCTGCACGCGTATTCGCGTGCAAATCGCGCAACGATCGAGCCGAAATTTTGCGCGTAATCGAGGCGCGGCGGTCCGCGAAAAATTTCGACAACGTCGAAACGACTCTCAATTCTCTCTTTTTGCCTCTGCCGTAGATATTTCTCGTTTTTCGTTTCTCTTGTACCCCTTATTTTCTCGATTTTTATCCCGCAATTTCGTTATCGTTGTTCTCACGCACATTTGTTCATTTAAATATTATCTTGAATAAAAGTTGCGTTGTGTGTGCGGCACAATTTGTACGCGGTTATCTGTCGGTCTCCTCGGTTTCATGATCGTCTCAACTACACACCCGTTTCGACGATTGTTGTTTCAACGTAAGAAATAATTAATTTCTTCCCTTCATCCTTCACGGCTTCGTTCGACACGTCGGTCATAGAGCGAGTTGCAGATTTCCAATTTGTATTAGTTCCATTTCACCGGCCGAGTTTTATTTTCGAACACAGCCATTGTGTTGATTGTACCAGTCGTAATACTGCTACATTAGTCTCAATGTCGGATCAACGAATGTTGATTTATCCGTCAAACGAGCAAGCCACTCTAAAATTCCGAAGTTACCCCGCCGTAATTCGAGTCTCCGACGAAGAGAAATTTCTCGAACTTCTTTCTCCCTCCTTCTCTTTCTTCTTCTTCTTCGTTTTACCTTATTTTCAAGTAATTCTTCTCTTTAACGTAACGCGTGTCTGTACCGGGAAGTGTCAAAGCAAATATTTTTTCAACTCCTCTTTCTTGTCGAAGAAACCTTTCTGACATTTTCGCATTTAGAAAAGCTCATCTGAAATACGATAACAAATCTTTCGTTCCTAATGTCCGTTGTAATTAACCCTCTAAACGACGATTGTTTGTTAACACTAAATTAGTGTTGCTCGCGCTAAATATTGAATTGGAAGGAAAGTAATGTCGTATTTTTCCAACAGACGACTTTAGTGTGCTTTACTACATTTTGTTCTCTTTATCGATTTGGCGTTACATCATGCGTTTGTGACAAATGTGGCAATTTCGATTCGATCGAAGGACTCTCGAATGAAAAGAATCTGGAAGTAGTTCCAGGACACCTTGTATATTCGCGTGGTATTACATGCTGACCGATGTCCGGTCGATGATCTACGATAACATAGACAAATAAATGACTATACCCGACTACTTAAACAGCAAATAATCGTAATCCATCATATCTGTCAGAATTCACGTCTAGTCGATACAGATAACGCAAATCGTGCGCCTAATCGTTCTTACCACTTTTGTCGATTCGTTCAAACGATTTGTCGATTCCTCTTTCAAGCGCGAAACATTAGTTAAATGTTCGCTGATCCATACGTCGCTCATCCACGAAATTTATTTCCTATAGAAACACCACGATATATTCTATAACAATAATTGTACTTGTAGTAACTTCTTAGTAGCATTAATTTGACGTATTCAAACTAACCGACATTGCTATACATTAAGTTAATAACCGAATCAAGGAGAGAACCGCCAATCCCGGTTTTATCGCAACGATCGAAGTGTTACGCCGCAACGCTGGCAACATGTTTATTTCCGGGTTATTTCCAGTTTTAATCCTCCACGGAAGATTTCTATAAAAAAGATAAAGAGAAAAAAGAGAGCGGGAGATGGAAAAAGTCGATGTAATACTTCCACAATAGAGGAAAGAATTATTAATCCCCCGATAACCCACTGTGTTAAAAAAAATATATTCGTTTTAATATGCCGGAAGGTAAATATCGCCAAGATTAAATATCGTAGATATCATTGAGTGGCGAGATTCATTTTAATTTTTAAACGCCACGAGGAGAGATTTGAGCAACATACTGTAACAATAATCAACACCGGGGGGATGGGGGGGAGGCAAATATATATTGCATGTTTATCATGCGCGATGTTTGACGCTACTAATTAATTCTTTTTCTCCACGTTTTCTGCGTGTTCTTTAACCCACGGAAGAAACGCCGTACACGCGCGGTTTGCGATTTGTGGATCGCGCGCGGAAACGTACTCTGCTCTCCGCGGGTGTGTATACTTTCGTAAATGCGGAACTATAATGTACGCAACGTAATAAGTATGTTAATGAGGTGTCGGCTTACGGTAGGAGAAAAAAGCTCGTTTCCGGCTAGCGAGCGAGAGAGAGGGAAAAGGAGGTGAGGGGGAAAGAGTGAGAGAGCGAGGGAGCGAACGAGAGTAGTGAGAGAAGGAAGATAGGAAGAATTAAGCCCGCCTCGTTTAAGCGTTAATTGATAATTATATGCACTTAATCTTACGAATTGCGAATCGCGATAGCGGCGGTAAATTTCCGCGAGTTTAATGAAACTTTAAAGCGCCCGAATGTTTCAGAGCGCGATGTAGTAAATAAAAAATACATACGTAGTACGTAATGCCGGCGCTCACGAGGCTGAACATCGTTTCGTCTTGCCGATACGCGCGTTGTATCGTCACAAACGCTGTTACGTGTCGTAACGAGCCGTTATCTTCTTTCATATTTTTCTTTATCACCACCTTTATTCCTCTTCCCTTCTGAAATCTTTATTACCCTCTGCTATCTTCCGCTCGATTTCTGTGTAAATAGCTTCACTATTTTCTTCATTAGCTTCACTATTTTGTAGATCAGACCTTGGCCCTGAACTCACAAATTCCGAAATAACCCACCCCAGGTAAGAATCGATGTTGGACTATTGGGCGAAAGCTGGGCCAAGCTTGGGTCAAACGTCGACCGTCAAGTTTTGGGGCCGGAAGCCGGTTCAAGCTTAGTCCAGCCTTAGCTGAGCGAATTCGCCAAAGTTTAGTGATGCTAACCACTATGGCAAACTTGGGCCAATATAATTGCCATAACACCAGCAAATTTTCGTACGTTCGTCCAATGAAACTTGAGCCGAAATATGATACGCTAATGTTGGCCTAAATGTCGACGTTCGAAAAATTATGTCTAAAATGACAATCTTTTGTAAATAGCTCCTAGTTTATTCAACTCAATAAATTATGCGATAATTAATTAACTTTCATATTATTTTATAAAAAAAATTCCCTCTTGCGTTATATACTCTTTCTCTAGTTATTTCGCTCGCGGTCCCACACTCGGTAAATGGTTTAAGTACCTTGACTGAAATTAGGACCACCCAGCGTACGTTCGCGTCGGTGTAAAGAGACCTTTCTGGTCGGTGACCCGCACAGCTGACATACAAGTACGTTCGGGATTTGCGCTCGTGAAAACGGCCGCTGCCGTTCACTTCTAAAACGCAACATTGATATCATTTAGTTTCCGAGATATTTCACCTGTTACGTTTGAAATGTAGCACCCTGTATACGATATACACACCGGTCCTTTAGTCCGGAGACGACGGTTCGTTCAGTTCAGTTCGTTTACTATAATTCGTTCAGTTCAGTTCGTTTAGCTTCATTCGTTTGGTTCAGTTCGTCGTACAATTCAGTCAGTCAGTTCCGTTTAATCAGTCTTGAACCGTCGCTCGTAAAAACCTGCACTCGTACCTCTAATCAGTAAACAGTCGCCGTTACAAATAAAGTCGGTACGCTGAGGAAATCCGCTTCATTAACTCGTTTCACTCCGACGACGATCCCGAATTTTTATATATCACGAGGAGGCTGCTCCTCGGGAAGAGATGCTCGCAACAACAACGCGCGCGCGTATAATACATTTGTTGCGCCGTTATAACAAACTTCCTCTGCGAATTTCTCCTCGCGAGCCTGTTCCGAAATTAACAGCTACCTATTATCCGACAGTCAATAATTTTCGCTCGTGCTCTTGCAGCCGGGATAGCTCTCAATCTGCGTTACCTCGTGAAGCTCACTCTACGGGGGTTCGAAACTTCCGCGTAAAAGAGAGAAAAGCGAGAAGTTCGATAATGAAATTACTGGTTTCGTAGCGCTGTTCGCCATGGAAATGTGAAACCTTCGACGTGCCGTTCCACTCGAAGGAAATTTCTTACTTCCCTACATCCCAAAGAAGGGATAAAGAAAGAGAGAGAGAGAGAGAGAGACAGGGAAGGAGTAAGTGCGAAGACGATATTCACAAGATTCGTGTCACGTAAAATGCGTTACGCACGGTGTTCGCTACGAAAAGTTCCCGCTCGTGGGAAAATGTTTCTTCTTTTACCATAAAGTTCCGAAAAGCGGCCGTAAAAGCAAGTCCCACCGGAGAGAAAGAGAGAGAGAGAGGAGGGAGGAGGGAAAGGGAGAGAATTGCCCAACGATCATCGTGTTTGGTGACAATTTATAGTTCATTTCTTAAAAGGCGACGCCGCGACGACGTGTATTTATAAATGCTGGTGTGTTAACACGGCGATGTACGAAGAAGAGACGATTAGACGCGCGCGAATATCATTACTCTTCACGAAGCATGTACGACGATTTTATATTCTTTCGGCGCCTCTCACGTTGTTTTTCTGACGCAGAAATGTTCGCGTCTCTCGCATCTCGAGTATCTCCGACATTCCTTTGTACGTAAATAGATGCGCTCACGAAACTCAACAGTTGCACATCCGTTGAATAAGCGGCAGAGATGTGTGCTGATCACCTCAACTCTATTATTCCTGATCCGCGCGATTTAATTGCGCATAAAGAAAAAACAGCGTAAATTTCAAATCCCCCCTAATTCGCCGCGTTATTATTATTATTTACCACTAGATAATAGCTGATGCACGTCAAACGTTTCGGTTATAAGACATTCTACTATACATTTCCGCATTAATATTTACATTCTCCTTATTCATATCAATCACGGGCTGCGCCACGTTGGATCAGAAACTGATGAGTAAAGGTAGCGATGAATTTTTATGATGAGATAAATGGCGATCGTTCGGCCAACACGTTGCGAGTGAGCGCGTCGCTTAGTAGCGTTCGGGAGAAAATCGTTGCGCAACTGTTGAGTCTCGTGAACGCAATATTTTGCATGAACATACAGAAATACGCGTCGTCATCTCATTCCCGATCCTTCAATCGCACACGCCCTTGTCCTCTCGTCCACTCACTCTTCCGTCTATCCGTATGTTCGTTCAATCCTGTATTTTGAGCAAACAACACCGAGTTTCTCGAAACTCCCCTCCGCAGGCGACATTTTACGACAGATACATATAACAATTTACGTCTTCGCCGGGCTAAAACGGTATTGCGATAAAAAGACCATTTAAACGCCAAGCACGAGCTATTAAATACCGACGCAAAAGTTAACCAGCGTTTACGCCCGACCTCTTTTCCCTACTTTTTTCTCCTTTTCTGTAGAGANGGGGGGGGGGGGGCAGAATGTGCGCGGAGAAGGTCGGTGGTGGATGCCGTTTCGCGGCAGACAGTTTCCAATTGTGTTGTATCTCGCTTCCTTTATGTTCGCGAGAGTGAACTTTGGGGCCACCGGCGGAATAACTTCGGCAATAAAATTACGGTCTATCGACGTTCCTTTCGGAACCCGCGATGAAAACGTAACGCTCTCCGCTCATTGCCGTCGCGAGATCGTATTCTCGCACCCTCGTTTGCTATTGCACTCACTCACCTTCTCGCTCATCTACTGTTCCTCCTTTCCTCGCGGAGATGGATTACCCTCTCTTCTCGATTATGGCGGGGGATCCTTTCTCCGACGTTCCCCGTCGTGTCTGCCCGGTGTTGACACAAATAGCGGAGGAATACGAGTAAAGGATAATTTCGGCGGGACGATATTTTCGCGACAGTCCCTTCGAAGACGGGAGGGAGAAGGACGCTGAAACTGTCCGTTCGTGTGTCTATACGGCGATCCTCACGCGTTTTCGCATCACGGATATATCAATCCCGCGCGATCTTCGCAGACGCGTGGTCCTCGTCGCCGATGAGGAGGTTCGGCAAGCGTCTCGTGTCGTCGAGGTAGCGTGCTTTTTCTCGTGCCGTTGAAACGCAGGCTTTCCGCCGGTGAATTCAGCGTGACACTTCCGGGGGTTCGGCTCTTCAGCTGGAAAGCCCGCTTACCGGTCGCCGAGCGCGAACAAAGTTCCGGGGCCGGATCAAAACTTAGGCGAGATCTTCAGGAATCCGCGAGTTTTGTTCCACGGCTGAAAATTTAAGTGGAAGAAACCAATCCTGCCGCCGCCGCACTTCCTTCTTCCACTCGCTGTCTCTACCTACCTACTATCTCTACTTAGAGCACCACTCCGCCTCCCTTTCTATTTCCCTCCTTCTCGCCCTCCCTGTTAGAGCCGTGAAAGCTCAGGGATCCTTTTTATCCCAGAAATAATATCGATTCGCTACCTGACCTGGCGTTTAGCAGCTTCAAAGACAATTCTGAATTAACGAATTATTGCGAGCCGGAATTATTGGGAGCAAGAGAGTTGGCGGGAGAAGGAAAGTAGGGCGGAGAGAGAGAGAGAGAGAGAGAGAGGCAGGAGCGAGAGAGCTTTTTCAATGAAATATTAATTTCGAGCTAATAAACGTCAGACTTTCGCTTCATTAGATTGAAGTTGCCTGTTTCATGAGGTCGAACGGAAACATTATGGCTATTTTTTACGCCGCGCGCGCTTCATATCGTGGGACATCCCGTTTTCACGTGATAATGCGAGGGTAGTTTCAAAGAGGGCGTCATTAGCGAGATGATTTCTCATAACGGACTCCGTATCGGGATCGAAGCTCGGTCAATAGAGGGTTTTTGCAATAACGTTCTTCAGATACGGTGGACGCTAAAGTGCGTTTCCGGTATTCACTGCCATTACTGCGAATCTACAGTTTGTGTTACATATCTATCTAGACTTAAAGTGTTGGCGGTGATACCGGAACGCAGTTTAGCGTTCACGATATCTGAAAAACATTATTGAAAGAACTCCCTATTGTCTCGGTAGGGACATGTCGTTTTTATTCCAAGCTCCCCAAGAGCGAAAACGAGAAAGAAAGAGAGAGACAGATAAATAAAGAAGGAAAAAAATCGAGAGAGAGAGAGAGAGAGAGGAAGAGAGAGAGAAAGAAGTTCTCGCAGTTGCGTTAACTGTTGCAGCCTTTAAGCGGCGCTAATCCTCTCTCAACGCGAAAAGAAAAAACATCCTAATGCCTTAGTTACGGCTCTCTCCGAGAGGAAATTCCTCACCTACCTATCTACCTACCTGTGTACCGGGAGTTGGTTTCTCTTACCGGCTATTACTGGGCGATATCTTTACGATAGCGCTTAAATTTCGAGCTCCCCTACTCGAGTACAACAATCATGAAATCCTGGGAGATCCGGGACAATAAGCGCGCGATTCGTCCCGTGAGGGTAAAACCTGTGCCCGCGAATTGATTTCCGTAAAGCCGGATTAACGGCGTCTTATCTGGGCTAATTAAAATCGAGCTCCTGACGTTGGTGGAAGATAGATACCGCCATCCGGCTTAGTCGAAGGTAGAGATGGGCGACACAGTATCGATACTTCATGTATCGATATGTTTGACTGCCAAAATATCGGCACGTTGCATCGATATTTCACCGTTAGATATTTCTCCGTATCGATGCGCGATTTTCGAATACCGAACTTCTATACGGCTGTGTTGATCGCTCGTGATGGCGATTGTTTTTTCAACTTGACCGTTCTTTAATGGTCCATCTAAAAGCTTTAGTAATTAGATATTAGTCATTAATTGCAACAACACTGTCCACGCCCTGATCCGAGATATTCTTTCCTTCTCTCTCTCTCTCTCTCTCTTTTTCTCTCTGAACGGCATTTCGCGCGTTATATTTGAATATAGCGGAAGTGCGCATTAGCATGTGCATATAAGAACATATTCGCGTTACGTAACGATTTAAATTAAACCGCGAAATTATCACCCGATCTTCCAGGAACACTCGGCGCATGAGAGAGGTAGGTTAACGTGTTGCATGAAAGATTTGATAATTGCGTGGGTTAACGTTGAAATAATCCCATCGGGGCCGGTTAAAACGGGGTCTCTTCACTCGGTACCCGGTAGTCGTAAATATTATCCAACGTAACAAATAAATTTGCATTACTATAGCCGCGTACAAGAGCGGACAAACGAGAATGGACGTCGCCCGCGAAGTATTTTTCTTCTTGCAACGAGTTTCTTCACGCGACAATAAATTCCCGGACACTTTAACTAATGCAATCGGAGCAGAGCGCATCGGTCCAAACATCAGCCGATGTCCGCCGGTAAATCACGCTTTACGAAGTCAGCCGTTTCTCTCTCCTTCTCCCTCTCTCTCTCTCTCTCTCTTCTTCTTCTTCTCCCACTTTCTCTTTTCATCTCGCGCGCGCGAAGGGTGCTACAGAAAAGTAGCATAAGTTCTGACCTTTTTATATGCTCACGTGTAATGGCTTACGGCTTTACGCGGAAAGTTCGCAGCGGGAAAAATTCCTGCGCCGGGATTATCTTTCAAAGTCGCCGTAATCCAACGAGACGCTTCAATCCTCGATTATCACGGTTAAGTCTTGGGGCGGAATACTCCGGAGCGGCGCGCTACCGACGGCTCCTAGTTTTATCCTGATGAATAAATAGCATCTGCTTCGTGCGCGAATCTTACACCTCCATGTATAGATATATAAATTTCTAAATTTATTGTACGCTTGGAACTTCCTCCGTCTCTCTTTTCTTCTATACGTATATATATATATATATATATATAGACACGTTTTCCAGTTTGGACGCTTGATCCTTCGGACAAATCCTCGGCCTGAGTGATTTATATCCCATGGAGTGGCGATAAGGGCGGGAACTCGTATAAAATACTCAAATGCACTGGCGAAGACTTGAGGAGGCGGAGGGACGGAGTGGCAAGGAAGTGTGAGAGGACTATCCGTCTTTAACCGGCGAGAAGCGAGTCTCGCGGCGATTCTTCGCGACCGATTTCCGGAAGGATTAATCAGTCAGCAGTTAGCGACGCAACCCTTACACGTCTCTCTCGGCCGCATCCATTATCGTGTTAACGTAGCTGCATTTCAGGGTCTTCGACAATATCTCTCGCCGCGGTGCATTATCGGGGCACCGCAATGTAACGCTGCCGGTACGTAAAACGGACACGGGAAATTACAACTATATTATACGGCGTTACAGCGCGCGTCTACCGACACCACCACCACTTTCACCACCACCAACGCGTCGTGGAACGCGCAGCATGGATTTCGCTGTAACGCCAATTTCCGTGCGTATTGCGCGCAGCTCGATACAATCGCGTCAATCTTTCCACTTAATCGCACCGTGACGCCTTTTCTCTCTTGCCATTTCATAATAACGCATACATTTCGCCGCGCATCTGTTCCTCCCGCGACAGAAGTCCGCGTACCGCTTCGAAACGTTACTCGGTGAAAACCTCCTTGTGAATTTCACGCTCGAGAGATGGAGCTATTTCGACGCGGTACATTGGTGAAGAAAAATGGGGGGGGGAAAAAAAGCAGAAACAAAAATGGAAAAAAAAATATGCCGTGTTGTTTACGGGCGTGTATAGGAAAGGGAGCAATGGGGACCCCGATGGGTTAATAAAAGCCGCGCCACTTCGTTACGTCATCTCTCGCCGAGCCCCAAAGGGAATATTTTGTTCAGCAGCTGTTTCCAGCTCGTTAGCGATTTTCCCGTCAACAAACCCGGCGAAACGCAATTTCGAAAAGCCGATCCTTCAATAGCGGATCGAGTTACCGGCCAGCTTGCCTGCTTGCCGTACGGTCGGCCGGTCGAACGGCTGGCGCGAGCACCGATCTGGGGAAACGCGCTTTTAAAATTACGCTTTTTATACGGCAAAGTCGAAATTGCTGGTAGTCGGTTTTCGAAAATACGAAACTTCAAAGCGAAAAGAGAACGAGCAAGTTTGCAACAATCGCCATTAAAAGTACGCGCGCGCTTTTGCGAGTCCGCAACTGTCCGAGATTCTCGCGTCGTCGTCTCCGATTACTCGCCGTGATTCGACCGCGCAACATTTTCCGAAACTCTTCCCCCCCCCCTTCCCCCTCACCACGGCCCCTTCCCGGTAGGAATCCCGGAACTCCGCGGCTGTTATGCCGTGGATGGATATCACGGGAAATTGTTCGGGAATCGAAGTAAATTTCCAAGCTGAGCCGCGCAATGGAAATGCATAATCCCGCGTGAGTGTGTGCGTAATACGTGCGAGCGGGCGTCTGTGATCACGAGCCGTAAATCCGCGAGAGCGAAATCGGCCGAGGCGCATTCGCCCGGTTGAAAACCGGTGAGCAAGATGTAACGGCTCGCCGGCATATGCGAATCACAATTTGCATTGATCAGCCATGGGCCGGGCCTGACTCGATGTTTGAATTTAATAAGAATTTTAATTGAATTAAATAAACGGCGCCGAGCCGATCGAGAGAATTATGCCGGCATATGCATATATATATATATATATTTTTTTTAATTTTTCTATTCTATCTCTATTTCACCCCGTATTTGCAGCTCGCCGTCGCTATCGCAGCTGTTATCGGGTTATAGCGCTTTTCCGCGAAATACCGCTAATCTTCGGTCATTCCCAGCGGCGATCCGTTTAGAAATAATCCACGGGAACAGCGTGGGCGAGTGTTTTTTTAATTAATTGACTAATTGAAAATCCAATATCGTGACGATGAATACAGCCTGACCATACGAGCCACTCTCCCGCTTTTCTCCACGTCCTCGGAGGAATGAAAATTTTCCGCGAATTAATTTCACGGGAGCGATAATCCGCGCCACGCGGGAGATAAATCCGAAACCGAAAATCGCCCGAATTCGTCGAACTTACGACGGAGAGCGTTCGAGCTTTCCTCCGGCAAGTTTCCTCCTCACCTGCTGAACGTCGTCGCACCGTGATTGTTCGTTAATGCGTCATTCGATCGGTCTGAATAATTACTCGAAATATCGTGCGCGTACGCGTTCGCGCGTTGTGGCATTTCCTTCGGAGCGATAATTAATCGCGCCCATTTAGTTCGGAAAGTGCGCGCGGAAAGTTCGAGCCGATGCAACGGCGAGTGCGGTAAAGCCGAATTAAACTGTATATTATCCCCGGATAGATGTCCGGCAACGTGAACTGTCAACGGGAAAGTTTTCCCTCTCGTTTCACGTTTTCCCTTCGCGGCGTGTGAGAGACGAGAGAACTCGTGATAATAAACGAGAGGAAAAAGGGAGGGAAACCGACGCGATTACGAACAGACGCGCGAATGTAAACTCGTTTTTGTCGCGTGAACGGAGGCACGTGTGATTCCTTTATTTCTAATTACTGTATACAATCACGTCGATAATGAAATACGATCTGAAGCGAAGTGTGCAAAGGTTAAAGACCTACATTCTCTCTCCCTCTCTCTCTCTCTCTCTCTATCGATCTATCTATCTCTTTCCCCCGCTCTCACATCGCACACTTAGTCTCTATCCGATTTCTATCTTACGTGTACGTGTCTGTGAGCGTGTGCATGTCTCGAAATGAAATCTTTATATTAAGGAGATTAACCTACGTATTAGAGAACGACGCGTTTAACGTTAAACGCGAGACGAGAATACGGCGGATCAAATACTCGTTAATCAGCGAATTAATTTAATTAAACTCGCGCCACGAGTCGTATTTATGTGGCGCGCTCGCGAAATGGTCGCGCGGACATGCGCGCGACGAGAGAATTGCCGGATAAACGAAAAGCGAGAAGTTCCACGCGATGCTCTGTGGAAGCCACGGCAGCGATAAATTTCGCGATCGCGCGCGGACGCAAATGCTGCTTCGCTCCGGAATGAAACTACTCCCCGCTGGCCACTTAACAGCAGTCTATCGTGCCCAATTTCCGAACGAAATCATCTTCCGTTGATGAAAAAGGAGATAAAAAACAAAAATAGAAGAAGAACAGGAACATTGAGGATGACGTAAAGAAGGCTAGGTGGGGGAGGAGGAGGAATAGGACAAAAGGTAAAAAAAAAAGACACGGAGGAAAATCGCATGAACGGGGCAGAGACGATTCTACGAAATTAGATCGCGCGTCCTTCCCGAATAATTCCTCTCGTTTATGCCGGACAATGAATAAGTAAAATTTCTCGGCTCCGTGAGTGGTAGAGATATTAGTAAAGACCGGATTTCAGACAAAATTTTCCTTGTCGGCCGCAGAGAGCTCGTGGAATCGTACGGTCATGGCGCAAGCCAATGACGATAACCAATAACAGTAGCCAGCGGCGGATAAACAATTGCAAACTTAATTAACAAATATTCCGTCGCGCTCGGAAGAGGTTTACACGACTAAAAATGTATCGCGTGGCGCGCCGCGCTGTATCACTCGGCGATTATTAATGGACATAATTAATGTGAGACGCGGACGCGTGCGCGGTAGTACAATTAGGGCGATTCGGCTTAACGGGTGTACAATTATGACGAATATCTGTCATAATTTACGAATTCAAGCCGGGTAAATCGTCGAGTTAAATGGCACGGCTTCGTCAAGCACGGAAGTCGGCTTTCTCTCCCTCTCTCTCTCTCTCTCTCTCTTTCTCTCCTCTCTTTTCTATCGAGAAAAATTTTCCCGACTAGAAATTTACCCCATAGAGATCCAGGGTTAATCTTAACTGGTTATCGGGATTATATAAGGTTATAGGGCTCTAAATAGTCATGTAACGCTGTGCAGTGACTGTTAGAACCTTAACCAGGATTCATTATAATATCCTCATCAGATTATACTATAGAAACCCTATCATATTTTACCTCAGGTAACAAAAAGGATTATGATTAAATTAGGATTTATAAAGAACAAGGAGGGCTGAACTAGTGAAAAATACGAACAAAATATATAAATCGAAGAACAAATAGTATTAGAATTAGACGATTTTTTACTTTAATAATGTAAATAATATATTTAGAAGCAAACAAGTCACTTACATAATCAAAGTTGAGAATCGTCCAATTCTAACAATATTTGTTCGTCAATTATATACGCACAGAGTGTTTGAAACTTTTATCAAGCCGAAGTATGAAGATTAATTCGATTAACAACCATTTTGCAAAATTCACAATAATTACTTAATCATTGCAAAATGATACATTTCTGTTCAGTTTAACCTGTTTCACTTACATACTATAGATGTATTGACAATTTTCGGGCATCCTGCGTACAATAAATCTTTAACAAATGTACAATCAATGTGTGTGTATAATATTAGATATACCTGATAACAATATCTAATCAGATTCTCCCGAATGCGCGCACGAGAGAATATATTATCGTGAAATGATGCAATTGAGATTACGTAAATGCCGAGTCGTCCAATTCCAATATCCGCGAGGTAGCGGCCGCCAATCCACCTCGGTGATGCGGATTTGGACTCGAAAATCGGGATGCAGTGCTGCCTCTCGATGGCTCGACGACTCGATGTCGCCGCTGAGAGTCGCCGAGCAATAATTCGTAAGGATTGAATTCACTTAAGTTGTCCGCAACAACACTCGCCTAGGGAAAACACGTTCGTCCTGCCTTTCACCCTGGAGGAGGAGAGGAGGATCCGCGTGATTCGATCGGGCGGCTGGCGAAATGGCTGGTGTAAAACCGCGAGAGATAGATCGATTCCAGGTATCGCGGTTTTACGGCCACCGGCTGGCGTATCCTGGAATTGGCTGTATTTACCGGCGAAGCGATATGTTTATTGGCCGTGAAAGCGTGGCCGCGCGCAAGGGAGCGAGCGGCTGCGAGATAAAAGCCGTCGATGCGACTTCAAGTTGAGCGTAGTGGTTTAACAAGTTTTACACGACGATAAACTCCGTCGTGGCCGTAAAAACGGGCCTCGAAACTCCCGCGAAACGCCTCGCGTGCGTCGCAGATAATTGCGGCCCCGGCACTCGCGAACCCGAAGAACGTACTCCGCGAAGTGTTTTATCGATAGCGACGGGGTGATCACCGGCCAGAAGTTGATCATGTTATACGACGCCTCGCCCCCGTAAACACGGTAGTTTCCCGCGCCCCCGCGGAGAAGAGCGGAGGTTCAGCGAGACGACATGCTTTTTGCGAAATTTGTTGTGAAAAAAACCACCGGGGGAGGAGAAAAAGAGGAGAAGCGAAAGCTGCCGCACGGGAGAGACGTACAACCGGCGAGAAATAATATCTCTGTCGCGAAAATAGTACGCGCGCTTGTAGTATAAATATGATATATTTAATTATATTTCATTGGGTGCGCGCGAGAGAGCGAGATAAAGTAACGTTTATGCGGTGCGAATATTCACGGGTTAAGGGCTCGGTGGCACCCTGAAAATAAGTGCGTCGTTGACCTCTCTTTGTTTGGGGATGGTTCTTGGCTCGCGTCGCCGCGTCCGCCGCGAGATAAAGCCGCAATATTTTAATTTCAAATGAGGTCACCCGTCGTCGCCTCTGTCGCGAAGATCAACGACGACGTCGCCGTCGTCATAGTAGTCGTACTCGCCGCCCACTTCCGAACTTCCTGCAAGCCGTTCAATTTGCGCGAGTTCACCGTTAACCGTCGTTAACCGAGAGGAGTCGCGATTATCCGCTCTCTCGAGCGCGCGAAAAATCACCGGTCGGCGCGTCAGGCGTCGAGGAGGTCGAAGGGATCCCACAGGTGACGGACACAACCTGCTAAAAGTGGAGAATCGCGATTGTGCCGAGTTGGGAGGAGGAGAAGCGAACGAACAGTGCTCGCTATTAGATTCTCAAAGGAAACGCGCGCGCGCGTACGTTCGATCTTGTTTCGACGGCCCGAACTTCATAATTGGCAATCCGAAAACGGACAACAACAAAAGACGGTGGGTCGCGTTTGTTTCGAGTAATCGGAAATCGTCCCGTCGATTTCCCCTTCCATCTCGCCTCGTCTGCGACCGATACGCGTCAGTTATCGTCCCGTCGAGTTAGACGCATCTACCTTCTTTCTCTTCTCTTCTTTCCTTTTTTATCCATTACTGACCGAAGTACTCTGCTTCCACCGGAGACGCAGGTTACCCCGCTCTTCTTTCCCACCCTTTCTTTTTCCCTTCGGGGGAAATCGAAAGGAAGGACATCGGCAGGACGAGCATCCACGGGCGGGGATTTCTCGCGGTTAATAAACGTGGCGAGCGAGCGAGCGAGCAAGCTTGAATATGCGAGAATAAATGGAAAACAAACAGAATGTGACATGTCGGCGTGGTCCTGTTATCGGCGCTCCAAAGAAATATATCGCTGTTACAATAAGAATTTGCATCGATGGATGCCGCAGATAAAAATGCGTGCGCGCGCAAAAGAGAGAGAATAGACGCGCACGCTGTAGTGTCTGATATTTATTCCGCACGATCAATGGAACAACACTCCCTCCCTCCCTCCCTCTCTCTCTCTCACACCCCATTTCGTTCTCTCCCTTTCGTTCTCTCTTGAATACTCGAATAGTCGAGGGGTTTATAATCGGGACAAAGTGTCGGGATTCGCGCGGCACGCACTTCGAGATAAAATTCCTCAACGGGATAATTAAAATACAATGAAGTGATTCGCGACAGTCACAGACGGTCATTGCGCGGAAGGGTAGGGAGGGAGGAAGGAAGGGGGTGCTAATAATACCCGTTGCGCTCCGAGGCGAGATAAGGGTGAGATGCGGCGCGAATTCATGCTGAAACTGTCGAAGTCCCTCACTAACGATGGCGAATGTAAAAAGCGGACGGGCAAACTAGCCTCCTAAGTTTCGAGAATTTCACTCGCCTCGAGCGTCGCGCGATTCCTGGGCTTGTCCGCCCGCTCGGAGGATCTCCCCGCAAATAGCAAACAAAGAAATTATTTCGCGTCTCTTTCAGACGCGTCGCCACAGAGGAATGAGTTATTCCGGAGGACGGGCAAATTTTTCGCCGGCCGGCTGGCACAAGGGACTGCGGGGAAAAAGTGCAGGGGGGGAGGGGAGACCCGACGATGAGAAGGGCGATGGTAGATGAATTTGCGGCGAGCTCCAAACGGGAATAAATTAGGATAGTGACAACGCAAGCTGCCGGCAATCTCTCGAAAGCAAAGTGGAAATTCACAAAATGTCGGCAGTCTCAAACGCGGATAATAACGAGCTTCGTTTCTTAAGCAAGAGCATTCGTCTTGTTTCCGCGACGAAGATGAGAAATCTTCTTATCGTAGTATCATCCTCAAGGAACGAGCCGGAAAATCTGTTACGCAACTGATTGCATAGCGACGCTTCGCTCAGGATCGCGAGGAACCGAGCGCAGCCGTTGACGCGCGTTCTCCCACAAAAACGCATTTTTAACAGAAACAATAACGCCGAGCGAGTAGTGATCGTTTCGTCGTCAAGCATCTTGCGTCAAATTTACACGCAATAGAATCGAGAAAATGTGTATAACGTAGGAATATATATGTAACTTTTTCTTGTAAGAGATTAAATTGTAATTTCATTTAATATACATTTAATACACATCATTTAATATATATCATTGAGATGATAAAGGATCCTACCTCATTTTATTCATGGTTTGGCCGCCTCTGACGACGAGCGCCGCGAGTTTCAGTTATGCGTTCGGTTGCTACATCGCGGGAGACAAGGAGAGGAATATGGGTGTGCACTTCGAAATCTGACGGAAAGTTGTATTTTTGCGAAGGTCTGCACTAGAAATATTATAGTAAGATATATGATGTATTTATTTCGTTTCTCAAATATTTTTGGGGATTTCCTTTCACTTTTTTAAGTAGCAAATCAATCTATATCTACAACGTCCCCAAATAATAATCATAGAGCAATCGGTAATACACTATATTTTGTTAATAATAGAGATTTTTTAACCTGGGTCTAAAGTGGTGATCGTTTATGTGAGAAAAAAATAAGGTGACTATTCCCGGGTTAAGAATAGTTTGCGCATACTATTAAAAGTTTACTTTCACTATATTGATATTTATCTTTTACTTTCACTATATTGATATCTATCTTTTCTCTTAAACATTCTTTTCTACAGAAAAATTTAATTTCAATGCTGTCTTTAACAATCTTTTTTGACGTTAAAATAGCGTCGAAATAGCGAAAACGGAAATTTGACGTTGTCAAGGTCAAAATAGGAGTAAATTGTTAGATTTGAAATTGACATTATGTTATCTTGGTACCAACTTTGTCGTAGAATTAAAAGTTTAACATAGGGCCGTGCAAAATTTCGACTCGAGCCAAGGTAAAAGGATAACAGGTGTGTTTTCGATAGCCAAACACTATTTTAATAATATTAAGCAAGCCCGAGTGTTTTCGGTGGGAAATATTTGAAAAATGCTCGGTCATAAATTACGAGAGATAAAAATTTGATGACTCATACTCGGTCGGGAGAACGAAACTCTTCCGCCGACTTGACAAAAAGGTTGCTCCGCGCGGAAACGTTATCATCACCCTCTCCCTCCCTCCCCCCCTCCATTCTTCTCCCTCTCCTTCTCTTTTCCTCTGCGTCCAGCGAATTATTTTAAACGGCAGCGAAATTTTCGTCCCGCGAAAGGGAAGATGATCTCGCGGTTAATGAACATTGGCGAGTGAGCTTGCACAAATTCGGTGGAAGCAAGGCAGAGCAAATTGAGTGAGGCGGCAACGGGACTATTGATCCGGGTTACTCCCCCGTCTGGTTCCCTCCTTGACCCCTCCTTTGACGCCCCAAACATGCCGAACCCTTCCCCGTTCCCGTTCTCTCCTTCTCCCGCTCTTCCGTTCGCCCTGCAGCGGCCTTAAGTCAGACGAAAAATTCCGTCTGCCAGACGCCGTCGAGGGAAATGCGCGAGATTTTTCGAGACTGTGGCGTTTATCTCGACGGGTCTGGATACGAAATCGATGGCTCGTCCCCGAGAAAGGGAACGAAAAGGAGGGTTACCGTTAAAAGCGTTGGCCTTTTTTCACGATGTAAGGACCGCTAGAGTGTTCAGTTAGTCACCGCAAATCGTGCAGTTTCGTGGCAGTTTTCTTTTTCGCGCGCAGCAAGAGAGAGAGGGACGGAGAAATATGTTCGTCCCTCTATTTTTTTCTTTTGCTCGCGGCAGTGAAAAAATAATTAACTGCCCGTCCACATTAGCGGCGCCGCGTTAATCCTTCAGTTAACCCCCAATCATGAAGTGCGATGTCACCGGCACAGAGTGCTCGCAATTTTTTTCCCCCAGTCGTCATAGCGACTGAATAGATTGTCATGATTTTAACAACTCGATTTCGCCGTATCAGCGAGCGAATTTAAATTACTAGATCGAACGGGCGGTTTTGTAAACAGCGCGCGCGTGAGAGAAAGAGAGAGAGAGAGAGAGCAAAAGCGAGAGAGTACAGGGGGACGGCAGAAGGGGTGGGAGACGAAGAAGAAAGAGAGAAAGAGAGGGTGGCTTTCGTCGAGCTGATAACCACGAGCGAACATTGCCTTCCACCCACATCCCCTCCCTTCTCTCACCTCTCATCCCTCGTTTTCTATCTCGCTGCTATCCCTGTCGAACATTCGCGCTAATCTACCTGCAATTACAGGGAACGGATTTTCGGCAGAACCGTATAATTCGACGCCATCGTTTTCACGTTTCGCCGATAATTCGACGCGCGTACCGCCGCTATTAGCGTCGAATCGCGTCCCTCAAAAAGAAAAAAAAAGAAAAGAACTCGACAGCAGCGTTTAAATGTATGTTAATGGTGATAATAATTACGTAGCGCATTGTTGCCAGATATTGTTAGATAATTATCCAGCGTGTAGCTCGTAAACGGCGTTAATGAGCAGTGTGATCGTCCGTTTAGACGGTTCCTAATTAGTGCTCACCAGTTCATCCGTCGCGATTAGCGAGCCTTTCCGTCGGCAGACAAAAGGCGCGCGCGCACGTATCGTGTGTGACTAATGTGTGAAATTGTCAAAGCAGCCTAGTTGACTCGTGACAGCGAAACGCAAAATTAAGTATTAATTCGTGCCGAACGCAGGCGCGGCGATTGGAATTTATCGGGAAATAAATTTTTATTGTCACGCGTCGCATTCAGCCACTCGATTTCCACATGTTCGCTCTCGACGCCATGTAAATTCCCTCCAAGATGTAAAGTNGGGGGGGGGGGGGGGGGGGGGGCCGAGGGGAGGAACGTTAATTATTCATCTGTTTTGCGCCGCGATATCTATCTCTCGGGCGCATTTTCCAGTTCGGCCGTCGCCGCGGGCGTCTCTGCCACTTCCTTTTTTCCGCAGTAAATCCCCTCCTACCATTTTTGCGCCTGCAATATCTCGTCACGCACGATTTCCAATGTAATTTATTATCGTCAGCGAGCCGTTGATATTTATTCATTTGTTATTGATTATTTACTTTTATGCTCGCGCGCGCCCGTATTTGGTATGCTGCGATGCGGTGCGCGATTAATTTTGCCGAGAAGATAAAACGTCATCATGAAAAATCGCGCCGATACAAGTTTTTCGAATAATTCCTCTCTCTCTACCTCTCCCTCTCTCTTTCTCTCTCGCGCGCCCACACCCGTTTTAACACGCGAAATGAAAGCTGGTACCTGCTTGGCAATGTACGTTACCAAAAGTAGTTGATATATCTTGGATGAAAAATCAGCGGCGCGTGTTGGCAGGGGTGCGCTTTTGACTCCATCAAGCTGCAATGGAGCGGAGAGGAGAGGAGAGGAGAGAGAGAGAGAGAGAGAGAGAGAGAAATGTGGGGGAGCAGGAGCTGAGCAAGCATCGGAAATCGATAACGTAATCTGGCCGGCGTCGCGGCGAACGTTTTGGCATGACGGCGATATCGGCGGGCTGATATGAGCCGCTGAATGTGACAAACGTCCATAATGCAAGCAGGAAGAAGAAAACGCGAAGGGTGTAGGGGTGGAAGTTGGTGGTCCCAGCTTGAGTGGCCGAGCGACTCCGGGTCGGAGGCGTGGGAATAAATGGACACCATCGGTCTCCGTCGCAAGTGGCCGCTTTCGCACCGCCGGGTATTGTTCATTAACTTTACCGGCCGCCGATTAATTGCGCGGCCCTGTCGCCGGCGAAAAATCTGTGCGAGGTCCCCGGGAAACGAATAGAAGCTGCTGAAAAAGCGACTATGTGCGCGAGAGGGCCAAACGCTAAGTATTAATCCCCTCCCCAACGGTTAGGCCCCGGTGCTTTCTCTTTTCTTCTTTCCCGGCGGAATTGTCTTCCTTTTTTTCACTCTTCCTTCTCTCCGCCGACGTTCTATCGTCTATCGTCGTCGGGTGTAGCGCGAAACTGTAGTTAACGATCGCGCCGCGCGAAGAGACGCTTCTTGCCGCTTGGATTTTACATCGCACCACCGAATTCCGTCCGCCGTCAACGCCGGTGTTCCACGGGCGATGGCAAATTTGTGTCTTTCGGATGACACGCTCGGAGCCGGGGATCGATTGGACGCGACAGTTCGCGTCTCCCCGGAGTTTGCACGGCGGAGGTAAGAAAGAGCCCGGTTGGAGGACGAAGAGAGACAAGAGGCGACGGCGACGACAGCGATAGCGGAGAAAAGATGGAATTGTGTTTTCACGTGGCGCAAGTTGCCTTCGACTATGCATATATATATTCCGCTCAGGCAACCACGTCCTGCCTTTGAGCGGGGGTGGACTCTCGCGCGCGCGGGGAAATCGAATTGCGACCGCGTACGCACGCAAGAAATATTAAAAATATACGGGGCCAAAGTGTGGAAAGGCTAAACAAAGCGCGACGGCTTTCGTGCGCGCCGAAGGATTTTACATTTCGATGTCCCGCGCGCGCGCGAAAATACGCCGGCGCGGATCTAACGTACGGAGAAACCGATCTTTCGTTCTTCCGGAATAACTCGATTTGGCGTCTCTTAACCCCCTGAATTGCCATTTCTCACAGAAATGTCATATAAGTGACTTTCTATCTTAATTTAGTAATTAATTATTTTCGTATTCATTTACTTGTTTCATATTCAGTTCGGTGTCTCGCGTATCTTGCTCTCTTGGATCTTTACGTCGGTTCATCTGCGACTAGTTTTCATTTGTCATTATTTATACTGAAGGGTTTCTTCCATTAATATTAAGAGATTAATATTATTATGATTATTATAAGATTGGAGAGTATGTTGAAAAATCGACCAATCGAAAATTCGAACAATCTAACGCGTGACATACGTGTTATCTTACGTGTTTTATAATATCATCAATGTTACAATTCGAAAAATTATTTCTGCCTTTCATCGGTCGACTCTCCTTTGTATACCGCTCGAATTAAGCGAGACGCTTAGCAGGATCACGCCGGGGGGATCGATTACTTCCGATTTAAAAATGTCACACAGCGTGCCGCAACTTTGGCAACTTTCTCACGACACGCCACGTTAAGCGTTCCCGTGTGTGACTGGTAATTCTCGCTAATAAATTAGAATTTTCCCCGACGCGAAGTTATTTCACGTCCGCGCGATCCATTGTTTCGGCGATATCCGGCAACGGCTGGTAGGACTGAAAGGGTGCGGAAAAACGAGAAAGTCGGAAAAAGCCGGAATGTCCAGCTAGGAACGCGATAAAAGCACGGTAGCAAAGTATAATTCCGTGGTTTGCGGCCGAAGCCGAGTTGCGCGAAACTCACTCGGGAGCTTATAAAAGCTATTCGCGCGACGCGACATCGGCGAGGAATAATACGTGTTGTCAAGTACATCCCATCGGACGTCGCGTTGCATTGCGAGGCCGTCAGCATTGCGAGGCTTCGATTATCTAGGAGGGTAGGGGGAGAGGGAGGGACTATTCGGTGGAGCTTCGAGCTGCGCTTTCTATACTGCACGCGAACTTTTCGGTATTTATTCTCGAATAATACAGGCTGCTTCAGAGTTCGACCGTTGAGTAAAGGCCTGTGAGGCGGAGAAATGCACACAAGGGAATCGCGTTTTTCGAATCGCGCATAAAGCAAAGTAACGATATGAGCTAACGTCATTCAAACAGCACCGGCTCTGTTGCTCTTTACGTAACACTGTAATTTCATTTCAATTTACTCCGGTTCTTATGATTGCTTCGTAATTTACGATTTTACAATTTTACCGATGTATTTATATGTTCGCTTAGAATCGCGACATTAATCCCGTTATTTCTTACTTGTCTATTCATCTCATATTTTTTATCTCTCCTCATTCTTTTTTTAAGCAGCGAGTAAACCTATATGTAAGATTCACTAATAATCTCTTTATATTTATAATGGAAATCACCTTCCACGATATTCCTCTTCATTTTAACCGTTACCATCCCTCTGATAGTTGCTTTCTAATGTTTCGTAGTCCATCACGTTTGGTAGTTCAAGATATTACCGTTATTAAGAAAAATAGGACGCGCCTGTGTGAATTTGGCACTTCTTCCGTAACGAGCAATGGTAACGAGTTTTCAATGGGTAACGAATAACGATTCACTTTCCAAAAATAACTTTCCAATCCTGTTATTTCAGGGCACCAATGTAGGCGATTCCCCTTTTCTGGCGCAACGTGTTTCCGCGACCGCGATTACGAAAGCCGCGAATGCCGCAGTTGCGCGATATTTTATACGCTATTATATAGAGGAGAAGGTCCAAATATGGGCGATGGTCCAAATATAGGCTAGCGGGTGTTTCAGATCCCCAGCGCTGCAATCCGATAACCAGCATATGAGTAATTTCGTTGAAGGTGTAGCTTGTCACACGGCTATATTCAACGATTACTTTCGAGGCAGCGTACAAGTTACGCATAATTATCAGTTCTTCGGCAGTTGAAACTTTTCGCAGGTGTGTATCTTTCATTTCTCTTCTAGAAATGCAGTTATTATCAATGAAATTGCTCACAACCTATAAACAGTCGAAGGTCAGATGTACGAAGGGCATATTGAGCTGAAGTGAAAACACATTGCGTTTCTCATTGTAACTCGATCTCACGCGTGATACGATGTTGTAACACGTGGCATTGCCAGCCTTTTGTCGCAAGCCGGACGATACGGACGTTGCACAGATCCTGTCAGGACTCGTCGTTGGATATAAAACGGACGCGCGCACCGAGTAGCCTCGCATACGTCCGATTACGTCGAACGATTTCTGCGGGTATTTAAATTCTTCTCGATCGTTGCTGCCGCTCTGCTACTCCTGCTGTTGCTGCTGCTGCAGTTGCATGATCGGGGTAGGCCGAACAGTCGAACTCCTCGCCGGTCTCCTTCGCCGCCCGACGGTGATCGATTCGCGCTATTTCGCATTATTTCCTACGCTGATTGCAATTTGTTGCTGCCGGCGTGAAATTATGCGGCTATCGCACTTCCGAGATTCATTTTCTCGGAAACGACGATAACATTAACAACGGGTGCCGACGGGTCAGGCAACCATCCTTGATCACCGTAAGCGGGATCGAAACCCCGGCCGGTGAACAAACGATCCTCGTGGCGTCCGGCTCGACATGCTTGCGCGCATACAAACGGATTAAGGATCGAGCCTCCTCCCCCCTCCCTCCTCCATCGCCCGAATAACTCTCCTTTGTGCGCATTCCGGCCGGCCCGTGTCCTTTGGCATCGATTCACGGGGCGGATTAATATAATTTCCCGGTTTGGCCTGGCGCGGCAGACGTCGGGAAAAGTCATCGGGTTTTTAATATCGACTGCAAAAGTTCGCTCATAATCCGCTTCACGTGACTCGTCGTCATCGGTGTTTGATTTCAGCGTCGAAGATATTAACGCGATAAAGTTAGAGGCGACATTAGAGCCGCTATCGCTCACGACGATCGAGTAATCTATGCGTGCGTTACGCAAAAGTGCACGGAATACACACATACATACACACACACACACACACATACACACATATATACACAAATTCGGAGGGATTTAGATACCGTCACGACCATCACCGTACTAAAATCCCGCGAAGAGAGAATGCGTGTTCCCAGGGTGCGGGGTGAAGGAGGACGCGGGCGGATAACGGATACTTTGGGACGGGACGTGCATCCGGCCGAATATTCACGTGGATAATTGAATTAGTCGTAATTAAGCGCGATACCGATCACGAAACAGCGGAACGTATCTATCCTCTGTGCGTTTT
Source organism: Dinoponera quadriceps (assembly GCF_001313825.1). Lineage (NCBI taxonomy): Eukaryota > Metazoa > Arthropoda > Insecta > Hymenoptera > Formicidae > Dinoponera > Dinoponera quadriceps. The sequence goes on along the minus strand of NW_014557186.1, from coordinate 355,732 downwards.
GGGCAAATTGCTTGGAAATTAAGCACACGTGACACTCTTCTGCCATCTCTCTCTCTTTCTCTCTCTCTCTCTCTCCCCCCTTCTTCCCCCCTTCACGCTTTCTCTTTCTCTCTTTCTCTTTTCCTCTTTCGCTCTGTCCATCTCCCCATTCAACCTTTCATTCGTACGCGCGATACACGATGAAAAATTCAAGTAAGTTAGAAACAATGGCAGTTGTAAGTAACGGGTCGAACAACAATGTTGCAACTGTGTTTCCAACAACGTTGTGTAACAATGTTGTCACTGCTCTCAGTAAAAGCTACGAACGAAAGCATCGTTCGGCGGGAGCATCACGTTGTCCACTATGAATAATCTTTCATTTTCACCTAACATATATACTACGAAATAAGTAAAAATAAACGATACCGCATATCCTCGCGAGCCGTGCTGAGAGTGAAATCCCCAGCCGAGATCGTGTTTTCATTGAGGCATTTGTTTGAGACTCGCGAGGTCAGCCGCCCCTTTTCTTATTCATAGATTTCCACAGCATCTTCTGAACAGGGTGTCCCGCCGAGTTTCACCCGTTCTACCCGCACATTACGGGAACCGAGAACCGATTCGGGACACCCCGTATAACCTCTCGGTTGCGCAAACGCTCTCCTTTAAGGGCACGTTCATTCGCAAACCCGCTAATATGTTTATTCATAGTTTTTTTTTTATCGAAACATCTTTCGCTCGGGAAAATAAAAGCGACGCGAAGCATTTTTGTCCCCGCTCGCGCATAACCCGATAATGCCGGGGCGGGGACAAAGTTTCAAATTTATAGTTTAACGCATAAATCGTCTTCTTTTTCTTCTTGAAGTTTTCAGGGAAATTTGCATGATACCGCGGCACTATCCGTCCGCGCCGCTTTCAATCATGCTCGTCTAACATGATCACGACGAAGAAGCTCGGAAACGGCTCACGTCCTCGCCGTTGCAATTCCGCGGCGCCGGGCGTCTAAGGAGACTCATTTCTAAGCCAGAGAGGACGCATCGTAAAAATCGGCCGTTCGTTCGCTCGTTCGCTGTCGCCGACATAAAAGCGCGACCACGTAATTAACGTCGCGTAATTAAGCAGGTTCGTCCGTTCGCTCTCTCCCGCTCGCTCGAGCGGGGGCACGATCTTTATGTTGACAAGCTGCCGAGAGTCGTGCACGCTCTCTCGTAAACGGGAACGAGAACGACTATCCTTTTTATATATCATGGCGCAGAGCGCTAATCCCGAGCTCGCCCGTAATTGAGCTAGGTTGTTACCGCCGGATGTTGAAAATAAATAAAAAATGATAATCAGTGCTCTTCAGAGAATACAGCACCGGCGAGTTCTTATTTTCAAAGAGAGAGAGAGAGAGAGAAAACAGTTTTGCGATTCGCACCGCACCGTTTTCCATCTAGCTGCAGACAATTTTTTCAACGTACTCCTTAATGTTATTTCTTTCATATTTCCACAAGTTCGTATCTTGCGATCGAACATTTCAAAAGTTATTTTTGTAAAACCATTTCGTCCGAGATCCGCTCTTACAAAAGCGACTTTTGAAGTGGTAAGTTTCGTAGAAAGGAGAGAGAGAGAGAGGGAGAGAAGCGAGAAAAAAGGATCTGGTTTGCAAAAGTAACTGTTTGCAGGAAGAATTTTATAGAGGAGGAACTTTTGTAATAATCTAATAATTATGACACAGCGCCACGTTCGCGACGAGCCAATCTCGTTGGAAAAAGCTTTCGAAAAAACATCTCACAAGCGAAAACGCCGCGCGTCGGCCCCCGCTTTCCCCTATGTTTATTCGCCGCCAACTAAACTCGCGTCATCGGCGAATTAGGTGAACGGTGGAACTTTCGCGTTTTCTTGGCTTCTGTGACGCTCCCGCGATTTTTCCGCGAGCGATAAACCGTCTCAGCGATAAAAGCCCCTTTACCAATCGACGGTCTTGTTACTGACAAAAGTTTTATCCTCAAACCCGAGGATCTCACCACTCCGGTAAACTGCGAGAGAAGCGTGATTATACATTTCCTCTCCTTCCCCCCCCCCCAAACTCCTTTCACTCTTTCTCTCTCTGCATCTTATTTTTCACCTTTAATTTCTTATTTTCTGTTTTTCGCACCTAATAGATTTCCACTTTCTGATATCTAAGAAGGGCCGCTAGAATTCTTTCTCGCAGACTATTCGGGCATGCGGCGATAAAAGCGGAATAAGAATCTTTAATCGTTTAATTTTTCCTTCAAGGGTGTGCGCGATCTTGCGCTCCACGTAACTTTGTCCCTCTTCGCTAAATTGTGTGAACCAACCTTAACGACACGGTTGGCCGGCGACCTCGCCGAGGATCAAAATAATAATTAAAAGCTTATCGTGGGAATTGGCTAGATGCCACCGACGCGGATATTGCAGGTTTTTCCAGTGGTATAAAAGGATATGCCAGAGCGAGCGAAAGAGAGAGAGAGAGAGAGAGAGAAAGAGAGAAGGCCTCGAATAAATTGCTTTAATTAAATAACCACTTTTCGGAAATTGGTTTCGTGCTTGGTGAAACGTTAACTGGCTCGCCTTCTGCGAAAAATCGCCGTTTATGAATGCTAGTGTTGCCTCCTACGATTGCATTCCGCACAAATATACAGGGAGACGCGATTCCGTGTAATCAGGAATAACAGAGAGAGAGAGAAAGAGAGAGGGAGATGGGGAAGAAACGAATGGTGGTCGTGCAAATGGCAGTTCTTGTTTAAATTTTAACGCGTATCGGTATGCAGGCTGCGCTCGATTGGCGTGATTAGCGCGTTACCGAAATCTGAACGGAAGAATTCGCGTAAATCAAAACTACGCCAATGTTTTGCGCGGAATATCGAGTGGGGAAAGGCAGATGAATAGCTCGTACTCTCTTCTTCGACAATCTGAATATGTAGAATACTAGCGCGAAGGGAGGCAGATGCGAAGCACGAACGAAAAAAGCAAGCGAGCGACTTTACGTTTAAGAGGATTTTCTGGTCTCGAGACTTCAAAAAATCGATTTTCTTTAATATTTTTCGAAAGTTTATGGTCTTAAGGATATCTGACATCATTACTGCTCGCCGGGTCCTGAACGTTGGTGCAAGTGGCGACAAGCAGAAACCGATGGAACGCTAGAAGCATTTACGCCCGATCTACCACTTGATTATAAATTTCCTTTTCCCCCCCCCCCCCAAATTTCAGGATGTACCAAACCAATTTATGAAGATTTGTTTTCGCATAATTTATTATATTATTAGAGAAATGTCTCGGAACATATGTTCAAAACAATAATGAAGTTTTAAATTCATTAATATGGACATTCACCCCCAAGCATATTTTCGCCGGCAAAGGAGTTGATATCGTCCATTTTTTAGCAGTTAATATCTTCAATGATGAATTCATAAATGTTCTCAAAATAATAAAGATGCTGGGTATAACCATCGGCAGCACAGCTTATGATTTTGCCGTTTCGCAACAACGACCGTTTCAAGCGCTTGGAGCATCGCGCATCTTCGAGCCCCAAGGAAGCCTGAATTGCCGCTCGAGAGCAGAACATTACAAGATGAAATTTTTGAAGAAAAAGAAGTCTCTCTTTACGGCCCCGAAATATCTGATTAAAGTTAAGTCCAAAAGTTTCGACATATTATTACGAAAAAAGTTTCATCAAACTTTAAACGCGTTTTTTTCGAAAGCATGTTTTTAAACATGATAGACCAAAAAACTACAATTGGCTCCGATTGCTTTTATAATTATATTCAACGAACATGCCGTTAATCGCCTTAACTAGAATAAATAGTCTACATTGATTTTTTCCATCTTTTTGGAAGTCAAATCAGAGGAAAAATGAATAAAATTGGAACTGTTTTTTTAACTGTCGCCTGTATTGAAAATATGCGTGCGATTTTAACGATCCTAGTTCAGGCGAAAATCACAAGCCCATTCATTAAAAAAAAAGCGAACTTTTTGCTTTCAGATTAATGGCTTCTATTTTGCTTATCGTTTGACATACCGTATGTAATTGTATGAATAAAAATAAACTGTATGAATAAAAATAAAATAAAATAATTTTTTTTTTCATTTACATTGAATGTACTTTTTTTTCTTGAGAACAAGCGTGGCGTAGCAGACGGCGCACTGGTCTGTGCTATACTAAAAGTCGCGAGTTCGCCTCTCGGTGAAACCAAAATATTTTCATATGCTCGTGTCTCCTCTTCGATAGACTGGCAATCCATCGAGAGTATCTCTGCCATGAAAACTCCACTCAAACCGTTCGGAATCGGCGTTAAACTGTAGGTCCCTTAAACTTATAATATATATAATCTGCGTGCGTACTACAAATATATACGTGTGGGAATCGGCGAATGTCGAAGAATGTTACAAAACCGATATAGATAGATGTATTTTTTAACGATATATCGTTTTTATCTATATCTTAATTCTTATGTATGAAAAATTCCTAAAAATACACCTGAATTCGCCCGTCAGTATGAAAAAACCGCCTTAAGGGATAAAATTGAAGCCGAATTTCAAAATCCTTCACTGTCTTAAGTAGAATCAGTGAAAATGTCATCGATTAGATTAGTGAAGCAGTGTTTCACCGATGATCGGTGATTATTCACTGATACGAAGTGTGACGTGGCACCGTTACGGTCGCTTGTCACAAGAGACACGTGTGCTTCCGAGGAGGATATTTCATGCGTGTCGTGTTTCTCGTGAGCGTGTAATTTTTGGTGAAGTCTAAAATTACTTAGCGAAGACCGTGCACGAAACTTTTATTCGTAGTCATCTCGTCTCCAAGTACGTATCCACCCAGCAGCGAGAAGACGAGAAAAACCAAGACGGGGAGCAGCAGAGACAAGAAGCGCAAACGGAGGAGCGGCAACGCTGAAGACTCCGCAGCATAAGACCAGGTGACCCTTCATTTTACCGATAATAATAAGTCACCCGATTAGACGTCGATGCCGCTTTTGTTCGCACTTTCTAGTTATCAGATACCAAGGCCAAGGAAATAGACACCGGAGGCCATGAACTCCAAACAACAAGAACTGTGGAAAGACCACAACGTTTTCGAAAGCGAAAGGCGGCAGATGCGAAACGGTGGGTCGAGGAAGACAATTATCTCCGTGAAATTACTAAGAGCAACCGGTCCCGTTGTGGACGAGCGGTTTTTAGGGAAATTTCGAATTATCTCGAATCGGTGATGGCTTTTGCGTGTTGATAGCGATTTTCGTTGGCGCGGAAATTTTGTGGGTCTCTTCTGTAACTTCGTAACGACAATATCACTAGCCTATGGCGTCGTTGCGCAGCTTTTCTGCCGTATATGTTATACCATCGTTATCGTTATATAACTATAACGATGCTGTCGTTAACAGTTGCAGAATACGGTCACTGGCGTTCGATCGTTAGTGGTTTGCGCTGCCACGGAAACCTTAGTCGCGGCAGAATTTGCACCGCCACTTCGGATCACCCGATCCGAATCTCTAGAAAATATGATCGCAATGAAATTCTCTAGAAAATACGATCGCAAGCTCACTGTCCAATAGGCAACGTGTTTGCTAACAATCGGCCGAGAGCAAGTTTGAATGACCATTTCTCAGCGATATTTGGACACGTTCGAGCGTTATATCAAAAATCTCTTGTCGAAGAGTAATCATTTTCCTCACTTGAATATTTTTGTACATAAAACAAGAAAAACGAACGAAATTTAACTGATGTGCTGTGTTGTGTTTATATATAACTGTGTGGTCACCAATGACAATTGGCAGCTTCTCAATGATAATGTACTGATTGTACTTTGGACAGCACACTGTCGAAATCGCACGACCCAGCTTACGTGAATTACACCGAATAATTAGCACGCGAATTAGCAATATCGACGAGTGCGTTATACGAATGAATTTGACGAAGCTCGCCGACTCTTCCGGGTCGGACGGTTAATTTTCACGCGGCGATCTAACGAGGCACCGTGTGGTAGGTGAGGCACGATGTCGATAGTCGTTACATCGGATCAGTTACATCTACACGAGCGTATTTGCCGGGGCTAACGTGGCTGGCGTAGGAGTGAACGATGCGGACGAAGAGGTTTACGACGTCGTTTTTTTACAGATGTGCTCGTAGAAATTTAATTTAATCAGCCGACGTGCCTTTGACTTGCCGTAATTAAGCTTATATAAAGCGCGGCCGTGGAAAGGTAAGAACATTTCCATCGCGTTTCGATCCTTCTCTTTTCTCTCTCTCTTTCTTTCGTGTGTTCTCTCACGACGGGGCAAATAAAGATTTCCCCGAAGCCACGTCTCATTGGTCCCAGGTCAGGTTCCGCTTTATTTGCTTTTTCTTCATGCCAGAAAACGGGAGCAGTCGTGAAACGCTGACGACCGGCCGAGCAAACGCAAATCATCTCTATTCGCTTGCGGCTTTCGTCGCCCGAAAGAAGAGCTCGAAAACTGCGAAATGTTAGCGAGTTGCGCGCGCGGTTCCGTCGCGAATCATTTGGCGAATCGTATATATGCACTATAAAAATCTCGCAGCATAGTTTTTCGCGTTCGCAGAGTGTCACTATTTTTCAATGTTGCGAGAGGATCGCCGGACGATGATCGCGGGCGCGCGAATGGATTTATTACGCATTCAACGTCACCAGCTGCGCGCTCTCTCCCCGTGGCGCAACGCGACGAAGCGCGCGGGGGAGGGTAGAGCGTCGCCAAAGAAAACATCTCGCGATACAAAAGCGCACGCGAGAGTTCTATCAATTTTTTACCGGCCCTCCCTCTCGTTTTCCGCTGCGGAACGGTCGACGTAACGAGCGCGAAAATAATTAAAAGCCCGCTATTTGCTCTTCCAGCCGCGGCCTCCGTTCGCCCTGCGGACGGTTGCCGATGAAGTATTAAGGTAGCGCTGCCCGCTACGTCAACAGCGACATAATAGCCGTAATAATAAGTTACAGTGACGGTAATGACGGCAACGGCCACGGCAATTGGGAATATTAACAATACGACCGCTTTTGTTGCGCGGCGCGATACAAGAAGCGGCTTGTGCGCGACTTCGCCCCGTCGCCTTTCTCACAATGGGCTTAATTAGCGACAGAGTGTTTTCGTGTACTCGTGCATTCGAGAAGCACTCGCCCGGGTCGGTTCAATCGAGCCGATAATCGCGATACTCAGGCACGAGTGCGAGAAAGGAGAGGTGTGAAGAATCAGCGTTGAGAGCGTATCTGGATGGGAACATCGCTTCTAATTAATCCCGCAAATTCGCCGAACTTCCTCGGTTCGTGATTTGTTCGCGATAAAGTATGCGACATGCGAGATTATGAAAGTAGCAGATACCTTCCAAACAAGCCTTAAAATGTGAAATGGATTTACCGTTAGCGAGTTTACGGACTTTCTCGTTTTCTCGTTCTCCAAACTATTTTTCTCCTTTTCTCCCTTTCCCCCTTCTAATTTGTCGCATTAAAATACGTCGCTAGCCGACCTTGCAGGTGGTGGCATCAAGACGAATACATCGGACGGGGTATATATTTGACTTGGCGTTCAACCGGGAGATTTAACTGTAACAACTGCGGAGTTAAGATGCGGCGAATATAAGCTCATCGGTAACATCCCTTTTCTTCGGTCTCAAGTTCCTCCTGTGCGACGTCGAAGTGTTCGCGCTTACCTCGTTTCCCGAGCTCGACAGCCATCGACAAGCTCGTTATTCTTAGCAGCCTCAGTCGAATCTCCCGATCCTTTTTAGAATACGGCAGCGTTGGCTCACCTCGCAATATTCGCAGGATGCGCTCCGTCGAGGAATGCGGTCGCGAGAGACTGGATAGAGCAGGACCGGGAAAAGGGGTAGTAAAGCATAGTAGGAACCGAGCGGGACAGGGAGACGAAGAGGACACCCCGGCAGACTACAACGCGCCCTGCCAATTTCCGAAGCTTTCAAAAGTGACGTGGATTTATGGCTCTTTCCGAAATAACGAGATTCTACGAGTTCGTGGCTTTTCGAGTGGCAGTTATGGATGCTTAAGATAGAAGGATGCTCGCTGCTCGATGTTGTCGGCACGCATCGCCTTTTAATTTGCTTCCCGAAGCCGTTTCCCCTCGTACTCCCGGTGATATCTATATTTTCGATAAGCCGAGGTTGAACATTCCACCCATTGTTCGTCGTCTTCCGTTGGCGACCGTCGTATCTCGCTTATTCGCGCGCTTAAATACACTCTACGTCGGCCATCGGCTCCAATCGTAATCGACTCGGTCGACAGAAAAATACGAGACGAATGAGAATAACAAAATACCTTCTAGAGAACGCGAAACGACCGATCGCCAGACTAAATCTCTGTTCAGTTGCTTATCGTGAACTCTTGTTACGCAAAGACCCAGCTGGCGAATAAACTCGAGCGTTGTTGTTATTAATCATCGACTACTCGTTCCGCCCGCATCTTGGCGCGACCCTCCCGTCACCGACTTAAATAACCGCGAGCTGCCCGTTGAGGATGAAGATCACACTGCGGATAGCGACGTATCGGATTCGAAGGAAACCTCATAGATCACTTCGACCTTAGTGGAAAATCCTCACCTGCCGCCTATCTAACTAGTGCAGTCGCTTTCGCACGAAGTTTCCAAACTACGACGGTATCATAAATTCGCATTACTTCATATAATTATATTCAATAGGCTTAAAAACACGTTCACAATTGTTGGTGGATTTTTATCAGCACTTGTACGGAATTGAAATGAGTTAAGAGGAGAACGATCCTGGCGGATTAATGCGCCAGGAAGACGTGATGCGACGATATGCAATAGTAAGCACTCGCGGGCGATTGTTTCCTCGTAACCGCAACCGTGCGTCGGTTTCGCGCGGGTTTCGACTCCGGGCGGGCGAGTAGCGATTACATCCATACCATTTTCGTTCTTCGCGCAACGCAAGCATCGGTTCAGGGTTGCTCCTGCGTTTCCCTTCGACGAAATTGCGGATGCCGTTTTCGTGCCGGGGGGCCATCCATCCCGGCCCTAGTTTCCCGCGGAATCGAACGCGCGCTCCATCGGCGATGCATTTGTCAAACGACCGGGCAGAGGCCATCGGAAGAATACGAGAGCCGTCGTCGGGGAAATTAATAAACAGTTCGTCACCTTAATGGAACGCCTCTTCGTCCCCGCTTTTCAATGTCCTCGCTCCCGCGCTCGACGGATTTTCATCTTCCGATGATATGCTTCCCCTCTTTTTACGCTATCGCATTTTTGTTACTCGCCGCTCCGCGCGGTTTACGCGATGCGCAAAATAACGAGCGCGTTTGATATTTATTACGTTTCGGATGTCCGTGCGTGCGCACTCACGTATCCACATAGACGCGCACCATGCAACGCGCAAAACTTTCAGATTATAACATATTTTAGATTAAAAAAATACTCCGTGGGTTGTTTGCAGATGAAAAGAAACACGCGGCTCTTTTTTTTTCTCTTACCGTGCATTATGTGCTGCGCCGCAGCCGTAAACTACCAGCCGCCCGTTGTTGACTGCGTGTTTTCTACGTTCATATACGCGCGAAAAAAAAATACGTGTGTTCAACATTTTTCGAGAAATTTCGAGCAATAGTATGACTGCGTTCAGTGACGCCTTTTCCCACCGGGTTCTCGTAAAGGGGAAAAATAGAGTCGGAATATAGTGGAACTTTACGACAGGTGCAAGTTTGCGCAGTAACGTGAAATTTTTTACTCCGCGATAAGCTAGTGAACCTCACGATTATTGGACAGCGAGAGTTACTCCCAGCCAGCTGGAATTTCTCTTTGGAAAAAGGTAAGATATTTCGCGCGCACATGTGTGTCCCGTGTGCTCTGCCCCCCCTCCCCCCCTCTCTCTCTTTTTTTCTTTTCTTCCATATTAATGACAATTTATAAATGTTCTCGACGAATACCCGCGTCCCGTTGACGACAAAGCTCGGTTTTAACGACGTTTTGTTACGCACACATTTCCCGCTCGCGAATCACGGAGGATTCAAGGCTCGCAGAATCGCATGAGCATCCGAAAATTATGGACCACCAGTCCCGAAACTCTTGCGACCGCCGTTGCGTAAAACGGCAAGAGGATTCGGCCGTTCCGGAGATTTACGATCTCGATGTGTCCTGGCGCTTACCTCGGGCCATTCCTCCTTATCATTGTCTATCGCGGCGCGTCCCCGCAGGACTCTCGGGACGGGAAAACAGGACTTCACGGGTTTCCCGTCATAGCCGACAGGCGGGCCGGGTGAGAGGAAGGGGAAGGTCAGACAAACTCTCTCGATCGGAACATCGTCGAGCGCGCAGTTTTAAAATTCATAGAAACGGACTTCCGGCGCGATCTCTCAGCTGAATAATAGAACCCCGGGCCGTAGCTTTCCGTATGTTCTTCGGCCCATTTCCCGAGCTTTGAAGGAAGCCGCGTCGTGATCTAATTGCGATCGAAATGAATTATTATTAAACACGCTCGAGTGCCGCGCACACGATCGCACGATTACTTGTTCAATATTAACTTAATATTGCCGGAAACTTTTGTCTCAAGTCACATTTCTCGAGAGATGGGGGGTATATCCCGGAGTTCCCGGCGAATGTTCTATGGAGTGTCGTTTTCGCGAAACGAATTGGCACGAGCGAAGGAGCACGTCGACACGCAAATTTCCCAGCTCTAATCGAACTTTCGCGCACCGTCTTCTCGGGCGCAACGAGGCGTCCGACAGGATTCTGTCGAGCGTCGACTCGCAGACGAAGAACGCGACTCGAAAGGGGAATTTAACTCTTCTCGAGTTTGACGAAAGAAAGGGGGAACTAAGCGATCGTTTCACGAAATTCGAAAAATCGATGAAGCGCGTTCGCGTGCATGCTACGCTGCATTCTTTCGGGAAAGGATGAAAATAAAGGACGTAGATATTGTGGGATCGACTTGTCACGCCGATGATCACGCGGCCCAATTAATTAGAACGAAAGATCGCTTCGTTCCCGAATCCGTTAAAGTACACGCCCGAGCTTCAACTTGTTCGGTCTTAAGAAAAGCCGCACGACAATTCGAATAAGTTCGTCCTCAAACATTTTAATCAAACTTCCACGAGAGAGAATCGCATCGTCTGTTGACTTTCGACTCGCTCGTGATGTAAAAAGAAAAAAGAAACACAGGAGAAAGATGAAGGAATCTCACGTAGAAATTGCGAAGCTAGTTCAACTGGCCAAACATTGGCTCAGTATCGACGGCCAAGAGTTGACAGCCTGGTACCGATTAGCATCAACAAGACTTCTTCTCGCAGTTCTTGAGAAATATCCACAGTAGATTTTTTACCATCTATTATCGACTTTCTTTTAATCATTTTATCGATGCACTTTGTAATTTTACAAGGTCTTCACGGTTTACCAGCTAGGCAGAGTTCGTCGACTTATATTTAGCAATATCCTATTCACTGTACTTTTATCAATTAATAAGGAATGAGCAATCTCTTGGGAAACTTCACCTTGTTGAGAAAAATTAATTACTGCTTCGCATAACTGAAGGTTTGCGTGTTTTGGTATCGCGGCGGGTAATCGATTGAATGTTAGATGAAGCAAACACTTACGAAGGAATTTCATGAAAAATGTAAGCAAACCGCGTTTGTAAAGCCAAAACAAAAATATGGCTCGATATTTTTAAACGTAGATAAATACTCGACTAAGTAAACGGGAAATATGTAATTAGAGAATTCTTTTAGTTGCATTATTATTTGTATGATTGTTATGCCAATTATCTTATATAATTAATTTTTAGAGCAATCTAGTGTTTTAAAATGTATCTTGGAAAGACAATTGGGCTCAAAACTTTCGCATGTCGCTGCTGCGCAACGTGGCTGCGTTCCGCAGAGCGCATTATACGCATCATGCCGCGCATTACTGCGCGGCCGTTCCGCTAATGCATTATGCACGGGATAAAGGCCGTTTTCTACCAAGGACATAATATTATACAAAGCCATTTTATTAGCTACACATTATCTTATGAGATAAGCTTGACAATATGTCGCCAATAAAATAGCCTTGCGTACTTTATATCTCCTGTTAAAATACGGTCAAAACTAATCTAGAATAGAATTTTATAATAACATAGAGAAAATGGCAGTTCTACAAATTGAAATATATCAGTTTCTTGATATATTTGAAAACGTTGATATAGTGATAATGATAGCATTAAAGAGTTCCTTTTTCTGATTTAAACAATGATGAAAATGATGTAATGATAAATGTTAATGCAATCATTCAAAACGATAAATGTGATCTAATCGCAATTCCTAAAGTCCATAATTACATTGAAGATGTAATTAATAGTTAATAATTAATAATTAAAATGCCGAAGATTAAAAAAAAACACTTTGGAAAGTAAATTAGAATAATATGTAATATATTACACATATGGAATAATAAAAGTATAAATTAAATTACATTTTTTTAATAGGCTATATATCCAACATCGTTCGAAAATATCTTGCTATTGATTAGTGCTTGAAACAATGAGTTGGAAAATAATTCCCAATTCCAGCAAAAAAACAAACATACGAATGTGAAACAATTTCCACGGTTATCGGCAGTCAGGATTATCTCCTCCCTTTATTCGATAATATTTTTAATTTGTTAATAATTATTAACGAATATCATTAAATATTTTTTAAATAATTTTATTTGACTATTATATTTTCCATAATACACGATATTGAAATGTGTAAACAATATTAATGCATAATTCGTGAATAAATAAATATAATTATGCATATAAGTAATTATTTCAGTAACTTTTCAACAAACAATATTAATGCATAATTCGTAAATAAATAAATATAATAATGCGTGTAAGTAATTATTTCGGTAACTTTTCAACAAACACTCAGAAAGGTTTCAGACGTATTTCGGCAACCTTTCAGCACATCTTCAGGAAGGTTTCAAGCACAAGAATCGCGGACATTTTGCTACCTCCGGAATCGTCTTAGAGCTGTCTCAGAAACGTTTCTCAAAAACTTCACTTTTTCGCATGAAACATTTCTGAAAAATCTCTGAATGATTTCGGTGCTTCGGTACAGAATATGACTGATTTTTTCTCTAACTGCAGTATCCATCAGCTGCTGGAAGTGTTTAATCTCGGCGTATCGTATGTAAACCTATTTGAATATAGGATCTTGGACCCACTTAGAGCTATCTATCGAATGGGTAACGAAAGCCAATCCACGTGATCCACGATAGCCATTGTAAACCGATATGTGGCACGCGGCTAGTTAAAGGATTAATCCGCGCGTGATTATAGGACACTCGCAAAGTGTCCGCAACCCGTTGCATCCCGACAGAGGGACACGCGCGAAATGATCCCGTGGGAATTGACGATACAGTTGTTATGCCGGCACATCCTTGCGCACTTATCCGAGGTTGTATCTTCCTAACGTCGTTCGCAGCCACGATGTGGAAAACGCCGTGGAAAATCTTTAAAGTTCTCGCAAGACGCAATCTCTGCTTCGGGCAAGCGGCTCCTCGGATCACGTCGAAGTGGGTCGACCGTGTCGGACTTGATAAGAGCGCAATTATTCTTCTAATGCGAGCAGTGTTGCAAAAGTTATCTTCGATATGTCAAGTTAAAAGAAAAACTGCGAAAAACACTCAGTTTTGGAAACGGATCTCTTCTTACGGTCGAAACTTAGATTCGAATAATTCAGATTGTCCATATTAACTGAACATTGCGGATTTGAATTCTTGGATTGGAAGCGATCTCGAATATCCGGATAGTTAGATATGCGAATATTTGTCCTAATTAAAACACCTGTAGAAATAAAATTCAGCCCGCAGATTGAACGGCAAACACAGGATTCTCGATTTATTCTTCCATTACCCTTAACAAATTCGATTCCGCCTTCATTTATTCATTTTCAGTTTACTTTTTGCCCGAAAATGGTATAGGTAAAAAAAATACCGGTTCGACCTTGACTAGGGGATGCTCGTTGAGACACGATGTCATTCGTAAAAGTGAGTGACCGTAATTTCGAGATAAAGTGGCAGACGTCGACTCGCGAAAATCCGCGAAAGAGAGAGGCAGAGAAGGAAAGGAAGAGGGATGGAGAAAAGGTAGGGAGGGAGAGTGAGAAGGGGGGGAGGTGGGAAAGATGAAAGGAGAAGAGTCTGCGACGTGTTGGCCTCAAGTCGGCGAGTACCCGTTGCGACAAGTGCGACACGTTTCACCCTAAATCCGCTTTCCTCGAGGCGGAGCCTCGATAAATCCGTATTTGTTTGCTTTGGTGGGATGGTGGAGCTGCACCCGATGAAATTGCGTCGGGATGAATTCCAGGCTGCTCAGTAAAAAGAGCATCAGCCGTAATTGAAGGTTCCCGGCCCCGTAGACGACATGAGTACACGTGACGTGTTTACAATATTGCCGCGTCCACGGCGGAGACCGTCCGCATGGCACGTTTACGTGAAGGGCGGATCAATGATAGGATTTGCGAGAAAATGCCGAAAATATAATCTTGTTGACGAACGAAAAAAAGGAGATTCGAGGGTAGATTCCAGGTATGTGCTCAAGAATAACGTCGAAGATGGATGCCCCGTGAAAGGCGAAGGAGAGAAAAAGGAGGTAAACAACGACGTCGATGCGGATAAATGCTGTTTTAGAATCGAACTTTTCGGCGATATTTCTGGATCTGAGGTGTCGGTATGGAACTTTCTATTATAGGTCTATTCCAACCGAACGTATGTACGTTCGTCCTGGCAGTCAGTCTCTATAGGGAGGAATAGTGTTCGGGGATTATCCCTGTGACCATGTGACCGGTTCGGCTTTTTCTCCCGCACTGCCTGTCGTTCGTTACGTTCGATCGACCGTAACTTGCAGGATTTCTGTCCCTGGCACGGATGCATATATATATACGCACACACACCCACACACATGCAAGTCTCCTTTTCTTTCATTCTCTTTGCTGTACATCCTCTTTTTTCCCTCTTTACCCTCCTATCGTTCTCGGTTGCGTGTCAATTCCGCGTGTGACGACAAATCGTCAGGCGAAAATGATGTAAACCGGATATTTAATGAAAGTAAAATCTTATCACCAGCTGGGATTACTACTATCAGACTTTTTCCACTGGCTTCGTTGTTCGCGGTAACTTCAATAATGCAAACGAACAGATTTTTCGCGAATGTAAATCCACTAAAATAAAAATAAAATAAAATTTCGTTTATCTTTCGATTCACCGATAATACAGGTTGACATTAAACGTAAAAATGATAATTATCTTAAGAACTATATGTTTTAGAAAATGTTGAATAAAATTTTTATGAAATGCGACCACTAAAGGGATATCACAAATATTATAGTGGGAAAATAATTATTAGGTTAGTGTGTATGAAAATCGGATTTTTGTTATGCATATTATATTGGCCGTATTGTGATGAAGATATATTATAAATTAATACGCTTGCCAAAAATATAAGTCAGTCGATATTTATACTGTGTATTAACATTATCAGTTGTTTTTTTTTTAAACGTACGTGCCCGTGGTATCAATCCTTGAACCGCGATATGAGTATCAGTGAAATACGCATTATCCGATACGAATTTAAACTTGAATACAGTGTAGCTACGACAGCTTGCGACATTAATAAAGTTTATGGTGACAATGCAGTTAACGAACGAACCATTCAACGTTGGTCTAAAAAATTTCGTTCCGGAGATGAATTGCTTCGAAATGAACCTTGTAGTAAGCCTGAAACAATTGTCGACAACGATGTTTTGAAAACTTTGATTGAAGAAAATGAAAGGTAAAAGATACAGACTGCCGATAAATCCAACAAATGCGTGAAAAATTGAAGATACAGCGTCCGGCATTCTGTAATCGACAGGGGAATCCGACATTTCATGCATCAACTTAATACTTTCGATAACCTGAAAAATATTACTGGCTGTGATAAATTATTGCTCAATAGTTTTATTATTCGTACCAGTAATAAAACTACCATTTATCACTGGCTAATTTATCACAGCCAGCAATATTTTTCTATAAGAGGAATCAAATATGTGTGTGTGTGTGTGTGTGTGTGTGGTGCGATGGTACGACGCACGCAGACCTTCCTCACGTTGCACGCCAAGTTCGGGCGACCGACAACGCAAGGTGAAACGTCTCGGAGAGACTCGACATCGTCCACTTCCACGAGCGAGAACGCTGACGAAGGGATTTCGCGCCGACCGAACGCTTGTTCGCGGCCCGACGACAAAAGGGCCAGGCGGACGGGGCGTCGTCCGGCAAAATTCTTTCTTTAACCCTTTCGGTACATTTGACGAGTGAGACTCGTCATCTGCTTACTTCGGCATAAAATGTATTACTTTTACATATTAATCCATATAGCGACAAATTAAATCCGTCCCATGGGCATAAAAATCTTAAAATAATTCAGTACTCAAAGGGTTAAGGGAACGCGACGAATCACTGTGAAACAACATCAAATACGAAATACGCGAAAGACGAACCGAACTGAGAGCAAGACCAGAGTTGGGCGCCAGACGCTGTCAGCGTCACAGGAAATCCGAATAATCGCGAGAATTACCCCCAAAATCCAGGGCTCCGCCATTTATTTCTTACAAATAGAAATACCTACTTGCTTAGTTACCACTCCGCTTACTTCCACAGAACCCTGACATCAACCCTCTACTGATTCTAATCCGCAAAGACCTCGACGACGCGTTTGCTGAGCTCATTAAATCGCATCGGCGACTTCGACAGCCTGATTATGCGCCTAGCAGCGTCGCCGTGTTCAAGGAACGCTTGCGGGCGTATCTGCGAGCTTGTTCTGTGACGTTTGAACCGCTGATCTGTTGTTCCCCTCAACGGTGATATATACAGGATGTTCTAAATCTACCGTTCTTCTTCACACCTCGAAATTCTGCGGTAAATATTGGAGCCGATATTATTTTCCTTGATCAAAGCGTGACTTGGCATAAAATCCGCTCGAGATTGATCGAAGAAAAAATGACGAAGAGAGATAGGTAGATAGATAGGGAGAGAGAGAAAGAGAGAGAGAGAGAGAGAGAGTTAAGCACGTTCTCGAAAGAAAATCTTACGTTTTGCTTTTTCTTTCCTTCGGTGTTGAATATCCGCGCAAGCGGGAATCCAATTAACGCAACGTTAAGGGAAAGTTCGCCAGATCGGAAATCGCTGCGTAATCGTGTCGATCGGCCGCGTATCCTGGCAGGACATTCCGGTCGTTTTGCGCGACGATCGGAAGATCTTCGGACGCGCGATGTCGACGAATAATTCTGTCGCCGTCCGACGCTACCTACGCGCGTTACGTGCACTTCAGGACCAATTCTCGTGCTCGGGCATGCAAATTACGCGACTACGTTCGGCGAATCGGGCGAGGGTATTCCCAAGAGCGTGACCGCGACAACGGACGCGAAAACGGCGACGTCAGCAACAATTTCTGTGTACGTACGACGCGAGGGGCGACGCGACGCCGACGGAAAAACGAACAGCGGAAAAACGGGGCGAAGTAATCAAGGCTCGGAATTTGCTTCGAATGCCGTAAGAAGCCGGCGATGACGGCGTTGAGCTTAGCCGGCAACAATGGCGAGCAGCGAAGCTAGTCGGAATTCTACGACCGCTTAACAAATTAGAGATTCTGCTGGAACGTTAATGTTAAACGTTTCTCACGGTGGTATCTATCTTGCTGGCAAGCATCCGAATAATGAGCTACTGTCGTGGAAAGTAATTCATTCCAGGCAAATACCTAACTCTCGCTTATCGAACCATTACTTCGCACTCCCCATACAATGTTCCTTGCTGTTTCAATGCTCGCTCTTTCTCTCTCTCTCTTTCTCTCTCGCCTCCCCCCTCCTCCCATCCCTCTCTCTCTCTCTCTCTCTCTCTTTCTAACGTAAGTACGAAAAATCACTGAAGATTCCCGCAGGACCTTCGGAGATTTATCGTAGGAATCGGAACAAGCGCGATCAGGGACGGACAGTTGTTTATCGCGTCTTCGATTCGACCCTTGAAAAATGTAAGGGACACCGCTCTCATTGACTTTACGATGCAAGTCCTCTAAATCTACTCCGGGTGATAAAAGCTCCGTCTCGCTTGCACCGGTCCGCTACTTACCGCGGCACGAGAAGGAAAGTGAAATGGTCAGTGAACGTCGGCCCGGAAGAAAGGAAGCGGGTGTGCGGATTCGATACGTTCGCTCGTGTCGGAGCACTTTCTTAAATTAGTTACAAGGCGGCTCTCCTTCCCTCTTCTTTACACCTTTCTCTTTCGATCTCTCTTTCCCTTCTCTTTTCCGCTCCTCCTACGATCCTTCGGCTCGTTCCTAGAAGGCATCCATTGTGGCTTCCGTCCCGGTGAATAGTGGCCTCTTCCAATTACTTTTTAATCTCCCGCTACATCGCGCCGGCTCGATATCTCCTCCCAATTATACAGTTTCCCTGCGGGGTTACACGGCCGGTGTTCCGGAAGTGCGCGGAGAACGTTCGCCGGACGAGCGGATGAACAGAGTTCTACTTTAAGCGAGTTCCGAGCTTCGACTCCATCTTCGAAGGAATTCCAACCGGCGCGCTGCAATTACACGAATTTTTTCTATAACTTTCGAGAAATCGCCCTACTTTCGGGATCGTTTTATATCCATCACGCGGAACGTACCGACAGTAATTATCTTTTCATACCGGCGACCGTAGAAAGAGACAGAATTAATCGGTATTAATTACCCACGCTGCGAGTGGTCTGTGATTCCACAAATATTTGTTAAAGGCGGAGAAATTGAGGATTCCGCGTGAAATATTCCAGACTTTTCCCTCGCGAGAGATAAAGAGATAGAGCGATAAATAGGGAGAGAAAGAGAGAGAGAGAGAGAGAGAGAGAGAGAAAGCGAGGGAGTGAAGAGAGGAGGGAAGGAGGAAGAGAGAATTATTTTTTAGTCAGTTCCCGATCGCCGTCCCAATTTCGTCCCAATTTCGATCGTATTATTTGCCGCAGTCTCTCTATATCACGGCGGATTATAACTTCCTTTGATTACGCTTGGTTCCCGGTTCCGTCGAATCGACCCCGACAGCTCTCACGAGAGGATGCGTCGTCCAATTAAAAGTTTTTATTTATTTAACGCCCGCATCCCGCCGAGGATAGCGGGGATTTCGCTCAATGATATTCATGGGATCGATACGCGCGTCAATCGAATCGAAAAGACGAGTAATTGATCCGCGAATAATTCGTCACAAGGATATCTCGGATGCTGGGATTACATTTCGCCTAGAGGGAGCTCGGATCCCCGTGTTCTCTGGAAAACAGCTTGACATTTACATCTGAAACCATTTGTAACCTGTGGCTGTTTTCCGGGTGACCATATTTCTCGTGGCTCGGCTTATTGAATCGTGATTTCGGGCACACAATTACCACGAAAATAGTATTCCGCGGGCCAGAATGGCAGGCCGACCGTAGCGATCGTCCCTCAGCGATTTCCGCCCGAGTCTCCGGATGGAAAGGACAATAAATAACTGTCCGCCTTTGATGGCTCGTCGGCGTGTATCACTTGTCTCAGTCGGTCCCCGAACGACTTTTTTGATATTTATACATCGGCCGTGAAAGAAGTTTCGTAATACGAATCGTTTTACGTATCGACGATTTGTACTCGTCGTCGAGACGCCCTCGGAGGACTCCCTCGCGGATTCGTGCGAAGGAACTCACTCTTTCTCTCTCTCCATCCCATTCGATGGAATTCGGCGACAAGGAACATTATGCAGAACTGCCCACAGACACGTGTACGACCCGTCTCTGCTCCTGGCATTGTTGAACGCGCATGAAAGATACGGATCTCTCTTTGGCCCCGCGCGATTTTTCCCGACATTTTTTCCTCAACCCGGGAACAGTCACCCCTGGGCTCGTTTCATACACCAGCGGTCAGAAAATGAAGCTCACGTCGTAGTGGGGGGTTTTTTTTTTTACTGATCTGTTATGCAAATAAGTCAAAGGCAATTTTAATATTGCAAGCGAAGCGTTGTAGTAGTTCCAAAAATCAATTTACATATTTTATTGAAACAAATATATATATATATATATGTGTGTTCTACACATTTGAAAGATTTATTCTATTGACGTAAACCTACTCTACATGAATTTATTTGTTCATAGTCCGTTTTGCGGATTAAATGTGAAGTTCTGAATATATCGAGATATCCTGTATGGTGTGTTCCTTTTTTTCCGAACACGTGATATATGCTTCTGTATTCACCGTACGTGAAACAGCATTGTTGCAAAAACTCTTAATACCTCGGGAAGCGAGCGCGCGCGGATTGGTGTTCCTTGATTTAAAAGTGTATTTAATCTCACTTTAAGCTCCTTTTTTTCCCCCAGCGGTGACAAACGTGCGATATATATTTTGTAGAGGAAAAAAGGAAAATGATAAAATAAAATAAAAGCAGTACAGTGGTAGAGCGATAAATCATAGTGCGTTGTGCTGTTCGCTTGACACCATTGACTTTACGGTTGTGGCTCGTAAATAGCCGGCGATAAAGTCGCGCGGGGCAATCGCGACGGGCGATCTCCTTTCTTTGGGGGAGAATTTCTTCCGGCATTAAATCGTATTCCGCAGTTCCGCGCACGACTCGCGTCCGCGTCGAAGGGAAGAATACGGTGTCCCAGCTCCTCGTTATTTTAGGCGGCGGAAGTTGTATTGTTCGGGTGCAAGTTCACAATTCGGTTGTAACCAGATAGAGATGATGATAAAAGTACTTCAACGCGGGCAAAGAATAAATATATAAATATAAATTGGGAAAGTTCGAATTTACACTGTTTTTCTACGTGCAACCAAATCCGCGCAGCTCTGATCGGTAATAAAATGTCGGCGTTCAGCGTACATCTTCGCCGCTCATTGAACTCTCAGTGAACGAATGCGCAACTGTTGAGATTCGCAAACCGCGCTCACCATGTACCTGCCTTCCGAAAGGGGAGTTTATACCTCCTGAAGGATATCTCGGCTGCGAATCAAAGGACACGCCATCTAATCGCGGACAGATTATCCCGCGCGACCATTTTTATTGAAGAACGACGGCTCGTGCGGAATTACAAAAATGTTTTAGCCCACCACAAGCGTGTGTGTATATGTTTGTATATTAGAGTTGAAACGCGCGTCTGAAGTTGTGTAACGTGTTCTTTGATGTCCCTGCTTCACGAGAACAGAAAAAGCACGAGGGAAGAAGGGCGGTAGTGTGGGAGAGAGAGAGAGAGAGAAAGAGAGAGAGAAATTTTATTACAGTCTGAAACCGTACCTCTCGCAGTCAAATAGTAAGATAACGCGTATACATATTAACAAATATGCAACACGGAATTTACATGAATAAGTCGGAAGCGTGTAGAATCGAGGTCAAATATAACCGACTGTGATAAATGCACACGTGTGTGCATGCGCCGGCAACTTAGCAAGTACACAGGCTACCCTTCGTTAATTTCGATTAACGCGAAAAGTTCTTGCGTTTAGTATGCAATTCGCCGACGTAGCATTCGCGTCTGAAAGTTGAATCCGCACAAGCTCGAGTGGAACCGGCGGGGTAGATTTATACGAGGACGGATAATTTCTAACAAGGGGAAGGTTCGAAAGTGAAAACGCGCTTTTTGGACGAGAATATACTTAAAATGTAAGATAGTACGGCGAGTGTGTGAGTCAAAATCCGAAAATATTAAAGAACTGCCGTTTTATCGCGTTGGAAAGCATCCCATGTAATTCAGATAGCCAATCGAAAGCCAATCTTTTCAAGAATATTTCCATATTTTTATCCGGGATACCAGTTACGTGTTGAATTTCGGCCATCGTCGCGTTGTGCGAGACGCACGAAGGTACAAAAATCTCAATTCCCACGAAAGGGTGGAACACACCACCGTCGGTTATAAAACGGACGGCAAGGGATGATGGACGGAACGGTGGGAAATAAGACTGTGGAAACGAATCGAATGCGAATTAGATAACACGTCGAAAGTACGTGCATCCAACGAGGAGAGCGTAAACTGACTGGGAGTAGTCGATACTCCCGTCGTGGGTGCAATGGCGAGGGAGGATTAAAAGGAAGGGTCGATAACGACATCTCCCAAAAGGCTGCGGCCAGATAGGAAAAGAAGAAGCCCGGGAGGATCGGCGGGACGAGAAAGGAACGGTAGGGTGGCGCGAGGAGAAAAGAGAGCGAGAGAGAAAGAGAGAAGGTGGAAGAAGAGGGGAGGAGAGAGGGGAGCACAAAGGAGGCAGAAGAGAGAAAGAAAAGGGTTTCCATCTGAAAACTTTATGGTTTACGTCGACTCGTAAAATCCTTCGTGAATCAACTGTGGATTCCGTGAAATGGACGCGAATGCGGGGCTGTCGGGCGAAAAACGACGAAAACCGAAGGGAAAATTAGATTGTTCGCGGGTAATAGGTGTTCACGGGACACCGTATCGCGCGAGCGACGAATAGAAAAAGAGAGAGATAAAGGAGGAGAGGGAAATAAGAAAGATGATGGATCATAGCGTCGTGGAGTGCGGAAATATTTGAATTACGCGAGTCACTTCGGGGGTCGGGGTAAAACGGCCATGCTTCGAAATCCGTGACATTCGTGGCCGTTGAACGTGACGTTTACATTTATTCTAATTCGAGGCTGAATTCGTATGACGACGGTTCGCATAATCGGCGCGCGGAACGTATATAATTCCTACCGCGAAGTCGCTGCGGGAAGGGCGAGAGCCGAGCGAGCGAGAGGTACGCGTTCGCAAAGTTAAGTGGCGCATTCAGTGCGGAAACTTGCCTTCGGCTGGGTCGGAAAAATCCTTCGCCATGCGAGAGGCTGCGAGGCTAAGAGGGCGGCGCGCTCGTAATTGAGTCCCGCGGGAACTACGCTCGCGAGTCACACGCGCGAGGGCGCAGTACCTCCCAGCACGTGCAATATACTCGCGTTCTAATTTCCAGCTCGCAACGACGCGACCTTCGGCCTGAAATCGGAAGTATTTACGCCGAACCGACGATCGAACGAGCGCAAAAAAACCGGAGGAAGCACCAACCGGCGACTGGAACTTCACGTGTCTCTCTTGCGCAAGAAATCCGTACCGTATCGAATTTCCCGCTTATAATTCGCGACATCGAAGAGTCTACGGCTGAAAATATTCGCGGCTTAAGGAGGATCGGGGACGAAGATATGTTCAATTAGCACACGGATATATGTTAAAAGTTAAATGCAAACATTTTCATAAAGACCGATTTTAACGCCGGTTTAAAATATTTCTTCCTGTACGGGGCGAACATTTGAATTCAGGATCGCTTGCATAATGGTCTTCTGATATTGCGAGTCGCATCGCGAAAGTACATATTTCTTTTAAAGAGGAAGGCTCTATTGCAATTACATAATTTCGCTGAAAGTGTTTTTACGTTTGCTATGCTCGATATTCGACTGGGTAGTATTGAAATCACGCTTCCACTCGTTATTGGATTTTAATCGGCGCATCGAAGAGAAGAGAGAGAGAGAGAAAGAGAGAGAGAGAGAGTGAGAGAGGAGGGTGGAAAAAGACTCGAGAGCCATCGAGGAGGCTTCAAAGAGGCAGAACGATGGCCAGCAATGACGATAACACTGCAGCGCGAAGTTCCGCGCGATTTGTTCGATACGCCTCGAAATTTGTCCGTCTCGCTTTCTCGCTCTTGCGACATTTGGGGGTATTCTTCGTGGGAGCGATTTGGAATGGCTCAGAACGACTCGATTCGCCGGCAAACGAGCGTCGGTATAAGATTTCCGTTTCGGAGTTTTATAGCCGCCGAACCCTTTCGCTACAAACTATTTAACCTTTCAACCTCTTCACGTACGTTAAACCTCTGCTAATCGACTTCCGACGTGTCGGTCGGTAAGTGGGGCTTTCTTATCGCATGGAATCGTAATAAAATCAGATCTCTCCGTTCAAGCGGGAAAGCCACATTTTATCAACGTATGATGAGAATAGCGAGGAAGCAGTTAGTTCAACAAATTCGATTGATTTGGAGATCTTAACTTCAAGAATATGCCATAAAATTAGTGAAAAGTACGCATCGGAGATGCCAAGCAATTTATTGATAATAAAACTGACTGGATAAGTTATTAATAATAAAGCATCACGGCTTTTATCAAGTAGTATGTGTGTCTTTTCTTTCAATTCATTATAATAAATAGTTTTCGAGTTATGCCGGACGCGCTCTTATCAAACAGACTGCATAATTTCCGCAGTCGCAGCCGCAGTGACTCAGGTCGACCATCGGTCGCGAGCTTTATGTTCCGGGCCAGTTGAAAGCCCATTTACTTTTCGACTGCTCGATACAAGCGTAGGCCGGACCACCGACCTAGGTTTAATATCCGTAAAGAGTGATAGGGAGGTTAAATAGCTCGTGGCGAAGGCGGACTGTCGGGACCGCGCCGTAAAACCCGACCGGCGTTTCTGCATCGCCGAGATATTATTACGGATAATTTTCAGTCGTCGCATGTGCATAGGTGACCGAGTTTTTCCACGATTTATCCATGTTCCCGATCGTTCATCGACTACGTTGCTTCGCGTTTGAGCCATTAACTAAGATTCGTTGATCTCATGGATTTACGAACGAAATTCGGATTCGCGCTAACTTGCCAACCGAAACCAGCCAACCAAAACTACCGCAGCCGAAAAATATTATAATATTTTTAAAAGATTCCGGACGCATATGCATATTTATATATTTGTATATGTGTGTGTGTGTGTGTGTGTATGTGGATATGTGTTATATTACTTTATTTTTTAAGAAATATTTACTTCTACATTATAAAAAATTACGTATTATCATATACTCAAATTATTATATTTTTTTTTGACGAACCGAAAGACGTAATATTTATTTCTCTAAAAGTTCAAGTATAGATGACATCCAACATTCATAATTTTAGAGTATTGATTTCTGAAATTTATTAAAAAAAAATTATAGTATTTTACGTAAATTTATATTTTTATCGCTTTTCTTTATATTTTCAATAAAAATAAAAAAAATTATAGTATTTTGCGTAAATTTATATTTTTATCGCTTTTCTTTATATTTTCAATAAAATGTAATATTTGAAGATAAAAATTTGTGTGATAATGTTTTTTGTATAGTTTTACATACAAACATAATTTTGTTCTACAAATTTGAAAGTTCATTATTCGTAGATTTCTATTAGCACACAGAATTTAAATAAGCAAGAACGAAAACGACCCAGTATATCGGAATAAGCTACCATATATATGTGCCATATGAAGCTTAAATTTTAAGGATGTCATAGTTCATCGACATATTCGTCTGTTGGTCTGGCATACTTGCTAATTTTCGCGAAACAAAGCGCGGTGATCCGAGACCTCGTATCGCGAGTTTGCAACCACATAAATTCATAATTTTATGTTAACATGAGGCAATTTAACGCGAGTCCGCGCGGTTATTATAATTCCGTTTGTTTACAAATTTGTATGCTACCTTTATCGCAAGAGACGTGTATTTTGCTAAATAACGATCATATATTGAAGGATTGTATATAACCGGCCGTATATGGTAGCCTACCGATAATAAAAATATTCTTTTCAAGCACAGTCGTGACTTTTTAATCATCCTCGAAACGGATATCAGTTATTCTTGATACGT
The DNA here is from genome assembly GCF_001313825.1 of Dinoponera quadriceps. Classification (NCBI taxonomy): domain Eukaryota; kingdom Metazoa; phylum Arthropoda; class Insecta; order Hymenoptera; family Formicidae; genus Dinoponera; species Dinoponera quadriceps. The sequence continues at coordinate 330,160 of NW_014557186.1, read as the reverse complement.
CAGCACGCCGGGATTACTATTTCATCATTATCCGTCATATATAATTCGCAACGTAACTCGGAACATGAATATACGTTATCACGTAAAATTAAATCGAGCCCAATCCGTATGAAACATTATTCTCACTCCCCGTTCGCTAATCGTTTTTTCTTTAATTTCAGCACGATCAAGACGAGACGACAGCTCTGTATTTTCGAAATATTGCGGAACTCGCGACGATTTCTCCTCCATCGATCCAATTATCTTAACAGTCGTCCCGCTTTTTTCTTCTTTCCTTCGTTCCATGATACTCGCCCCTTCGTCATTTACTGGAATATTAATTGACTCGTTCGAGTGATTGGCACCGACGGGGTTGATGGGTTGATGACGGTGTTTTTTTTTTTTTAGGTACACACGACTTCCTCAAGAGAGATCGAACGACGAAATGTAACGACCAAAAATTGTCCAATTATTTTCACACTGCGCGGAGAAGCGTCTCGCGTCGAGACATACGCATGGCAAGGCGCGTCAGTCTGCCATGAAGAGCGCTCAAGTGAAATATTATCGACTACGACGCGCTCGAGTTACGCGAAATATTTCTCATTCCTCGAGCTGGTTCCGCGCTTGCACGCGCGCGGACGTTTCGTGAATTTTTATTTCCACGGTGCATAAAATATCACCGTTAAAATCAACGATATATATATATATATATGTATATATATAGGGTGTTCAGAGTATCGATCCGCATGATTTTTGAGACGCTTCCGACAGCTTAAAGAAAAGATTGTAAGGTGAACATTCATCTGTTTCATACAAATTACAACTCGCAACTTAAAAAAATTGAAAAAAATCAATGTCACTTTGAATTGTTTAAATGGCACCACGCTATTTTTCCTATAATATTGTAGGGATTTTAAGACGAATTCAACGCACTATCTGGAATGTCACTCTTATTTATAACAGCAAAGAATTTCCGATTCCCTTGGTGTAATGGCAAAAAGCAGGACCGCCGAAATAAATTAGTTTTCGGTTAATTTTATGCATAGCTTCAATTATTTGAAAAACTTCGTTATTTTGCTGCGTATATTAATTAACATTTAGCAGCGAATATCTTAAAGCAATATAGGAAGATTACAGCCGCACGTCAAATATTTTGTTTCGCAATGTATTGTCATGCGAGGCCCGAGCGTCATTCCACCTTTATTACATTCCATTTTGATAGAAGACGGAATGATACTCATATGTATACATATGTTGGTGGCCTTCGGTGATAGGGCACGGAGTTTTTGGAAGTTCTGCGCCACAGTTTTAGGAGAGGTAGTCCCGTGTAGCCCCGTGAAGGCGAAAACTTATAATCACCTGTTATAAAAGTAGAGCAACACTTTTATCACAAAGCTCTTATCTGTACAAGTGAATCCCGACCGAGCCCGATCGAGATTGAACATGAGTATTTTAGTTAATCCCGACGGTAGTTATGAACTGGCTAATTTGAGCGCCGCTCAAATCTGAGAATAGAGCTTGCGACGATGCGAGAACCGTCACTGAGACGGCCCGATCGTTCACCCGTTCACCATTAATTTTATCCACAACGCGCAAACAGTGATCACGCGGCGTGAGAGGGTTTATTAATAACAACGGCGTTACCTAGCGACGGCACGCTAACCGTCGCGCGAAATGGGTGTAAAAGCGAGAGAACGATTCGGTACCCGAGCGATCCGAGCCAGCCAGCGACGACTCGGAAAACGGGGTGAGCGTATTCGCCACCTCGGTCAGACCATTGTCGACCGCTCATCACAAGTCGAGTAAAAGGGGATCAGCGTATTCGCGGTCTCCACCTTGCTATTGCAGGCGCTCGACTTCTCCTGCCGTATCGATCAAGACGAGGGACCGGCGTATTCGCCACCCTCCACCGTGCTATTGCAAGCTCTCGATCGTGTAAGCTAGGCACTTGCGCTAAGACGGAGTAATTCGTCGCCGACTCTACACCGTTTGCGCCGTCGAGCCTCGGTTTCCGATCCGTCTCCGTCCGTCCGTCCGCGTCATTATAATCGGGAACCGTTCGTCTGCGATTCATCCGACCCACGTCTACTTGCCACCGCGATTACCACGCGCCATTATTTCGGGAGCATTAACGAGTTCTTTCGACCGTGAGCGCTATACGCCCCGCCACCGAATTCATCGGTGTCGATCTGAATTATTGGACCGTTCGGAAGAGGAGCTGGAAAATAAACGGCCATGATCGAAAGAGTGCTCTTTCACCGAGGCAACACTCCGTCCCACTAGTCGACCGTCGCAGTGGCAAAATTACACGAATCGGGCTTCGAATTGATCCCTCATTCACCCTATTCCACCCTGAACTCGGCCGCGTGCGACTCTTTCCTGTTTCCAAATTCGGGAAATTTGGCTTGGTGGGAAGAAATCCTCGTCGAATTACCGAGTTATCGCCGCCGTCAATTAATATTTCGCAGGCTCTGAGACGGTTTCTTTTTCCCCACGGTATTAACAAATTGGGAACTCGCTGGACCAAGTGCATCATCTTCGATGGAGACCACGTTGAGAAATGAGGGCAATTTTTCCCCCCAAAAATGAGTTTTACTTGATTTTACCAAACTTATCGAACAATCCTCGTATAGTGCATCTGAACGTTTTTACTTAGAATGACGTGCAGAATACATTTTAGAAGCATGTCGTTTCCTCGCGAAACACCGTATATACCGGTATATTAAAAACATACTTCTCCCTATCGCGCGCGGTGACAAAAGAATACGATGAACGTACATGCACACGATGGATGTTCCTACGGTAAATATGGAAGTGCCGCTCCCTTCTCTGACGGATTATGTATTCGCGTTTATAAAATATTTATCACAATTCATTCTATCAGCCGTAATTAAACTTTCAGTCGCATTAGCGTATGGACGCACATATATATTGCACGCGCCAATATGTGATAACATCTCTTTCAATACGTATTAAGCATTATGCCGCGTACGCGCTCGGCGCGCCGTTCATAATTAAAACTCCAGCGCCGCGCCATTAATAAAATGTCAGATTCGTCCCCGGAGAATTACCGCGAGGTGGGTTCGTTGTCATCGATTAGTGCCGGCGAAGCGACAAATAATCAGGTCATGTTGCGCGATACGAAGCGTATCCGTCGGGTTTCCGCTAATTTCTCGTTACTCCTAATTTTTAAATCCTTTTACTCCGGCGACCACGAGAGAGCACCGTGCCAGTTCCGGGGTTATCGATCTTTCTCGCGACCCGCGGTAATCTCACGTATAATACGGATATGTGGACGGAGAAAGAAGAGCCATTACCTCCTTCGAGTTCCCACGGAGATTTTCGCGAAGATGCCCTCGGATGCTGCAGGCTGCCTCGTAGTTTCCTCCTTATAATGTCCGCCAGCCGGAATTCCCCTTGGCGTGTAACCAGAAAAGTCCGATGCTCCTAAACGGCAATGGGCCCGATGAAAATCACAAAATCATGGCGTACGGAGCAGAGAGCTGAAAATATCTGGAATTAAGTGTTTTCGAGAGACCGTGCTCTTCCCTATCTTCCCCTTCCTCGTTTCCTCCTTAAATCCCTTCAGCCTGTTTCCCGTTTCTTTCGAGCAATTTCGCCGGCGACGATGCGATTTACAAGCTTACGCCGGTAATCCTTTCGCGATGCATCGGGCGTTTTTGTCGTGAGATTAGCGATGACCCAGCCGGCCCATCGCCGGTGTCACAATTGCAGCGTTGTTAATCGTCCGAGTAAAATTTCGAGATATCGAAAGATCAATGAAAGATAATTCCGAGATGAACGAAACACCGAGATACCGCGTAATATGTCTTCGTCGAATCGCCGTATAATTCGAGGGGCTCGGAAGTTATCGCGCCGAGATCAAGGCGCGACTGATGGAAATTAAGTGAAAAACGAATGAAGGAAAGTATAAATGACGTCACACCACGAACTTCACTGATAACGGATGGAAACCCGGTCGAAGAATCAAGCAACTGTCCCGGCAGTTTCCCGTAATCTGTTGATGCGTTCACATGCCGTGAGACTCTATTTCCCATTTTCACATGCTCTCACACACCATCACGATACACTCGCCGGAACTGAGATTTCTCATAAAGGTGAGCTCCGCTCTTTGTGTACGCTGATGTAATCCTTCCTGAAGATTAAATCGGGGCGGGAAGAGGATCGTGAGGCTTGCGAAATAGTACCGGGCTTTAATACAAAAGCTATCTTTATTCCTTTAATCTCATATCAGTCGTGAAAAATCCTTCGCTACATCCAAAGTACATACGACATGTGCAGAATCGAATACATTATGTTATACACGGTAATACAAATCGTATTGCTCAATCGTTCGGAACATCGTGTGTTCTTGAAATTGTTCGCGTGAGTGTGTGTTTGTATGTATGTATTTACTCGTATATGTAGCACGCGTACGCGTGTTGAGTATACGTACACGAGCATGTGCGCCTGCCTGTGTATGCAAGATTGTGTACGTGAGTGTCTGAGAGTCATAACTCTCCGCGGGAGTTTTACGCTCGAGAAAAGGAAGGTGGTTTATGTGAGGAAGAGGACGAGGAGGAAAAGTAGGAGAAGGCGGTGAGGTGATGTGGCGGGAAGGGTGGTTTCGAAGGAGATCGATTTGAGTGTGGCTTCAGCTCTCATTTTCTCGTATATATTTAATCTCTCTCTCTCTCTCTCTCTCTCTCTCATCTCTTCCTTCTCTCCTTCTCCTACTCATTTTTCCATTTTCACTTTTCTCCACTTTATCTCCTATCCCCTCTCTCTCTTTCTCCCTATTTCTCTCTTTCTCTTCCTTTCTCCTTTTTCACTATCTTCCATTGCACACACACACACACACACACCCACACCCACACATACACGCGTGCGCGCGCGCGCGCACGCACACACACACACACGTACACATCTTCTCAGTCAAAAAGGAAGGATCGGTGGAAGTTTCCAGTAAGTTGGGAGGAAGCTGATTTGGTCCACTGGAGCGATGCGTTCATCAATTGAAAGTTTCCCACAAGTTTCCCATACGCCTACCTTGACATATAATTGTTCTCTTTGCAAACGCCAGCACTATGGGAAAAAGCAGTTGTTCGAAAGTGAAAGAAGATGTATGACCCAGCCGTTGATAATTGTTTTTCTTTGTGCATGCATACTGACTGCTCGCAAAAAGCTCCGCGAAGATTAGTGTCCGCTTCTTCCGAATGCTTTAAGGGGGCCATAATCAACTTCCAGCAAGCTACGTGGTCGCTTATGTTAGACTTAAAATACTTTTCCAGTTTACCGGACACTTAAACGCATGCTTGCCGAAAGCTCGCCGGGAGCTTCATTTTCAACTGGGTTCATAATCGATCTCACAGCATGTGAAAATTTATGAATTTTACGTTTACCGTAACACGTTTTTCGGTAAGTTCGAGATGATATCTATGTATGTGAACGAATGAATAAATCGAGTTTCGATTTTTATAAAACTTTGTCCAGAAAATCGTAGATATTCGGTGTAAAACGTTCTAGTGCTTAAACGTATAACGATTAAATATAGCGACTGCCAATCATTTCTAGGAAGGTATGTTCTCCTCTTAAACCGGGAAAGTCTTGCTTGTCCCCCCGTCATCGTCGTTACCTTTAACTTCTACCTGACGTGCATATCCGACGGGCGGAGTTACCGAGAGTTTCGTCGGACAGCTGATTAATGCATCGATGTGTGATTACATTTACTCGAAAGCATCGTAGCAACGCGTTGTGAATGCGAAGGAAGTTAACAGGGCGAACTTCGTTCCTCGCGAGATTTTCCATGGCGTGAATGTTTCACTGCGTCTGCGAGAAAAGCCGATTAATATTCAGCACCCGATCTCCGGACGCTAAGCCTTTATATGATAAAATTCTGCACGTATGATTTCCTTGCGAAATTTAATTCAACCAATTTATCAAGGCAGAACTCTGTTACCGAGATATGCCCATTCGCTCCGAAAATATGAAAATTCATCAATGTGAAATAAAGTCAAAGCAATTGGAAATTCTCTCTCTCTCTTTCTCTCTCTCTCTCTCTCTCTCTCTCTCTTCTACACACACACAGATCTCTTATAAAATATATTTCGGAAAATGTACAGAACAATATGCGAAAAAATGTTTCTCTCAAAAAACAAAAACATGTGTGTTTATATTTATTAATAAATCACGAGAATTTTTAATGTTTATGAAGAGTCCGAATAAGAGCTTTCCGATACGTTGCCATAAAAAGCATAAATTGTCCTTTTCGCAGCAATCACTGACAGAGAGAGAGACAGAGGAGCAGAGAGAGAGAGAGAGAGAGAGAAGGGGGAAAGAGAAGAGAGAGAAATTTTGTTCTGAGCGTGTCGGTTTTTATTTTCCTCTCGCCAAATTTTAATCGATGCGGATAAATATGCATAAAGGATTTAGAGATGTCTATGAAGAACTCTCATCTATTCGATAATACAACACCGAAAAAATCAGTCTTCTTCGAAATATTTCGAAATAAGATCGTTCGTGTTTAATTTCCGTAATATGTTAAACGATTATCTCCAGAGAACTCTTCTCAAAGAAAGTGCATTGAATTTTGTCGCAGACATTTAACTCGATTTAATGATATTATTTATTCAAACCAGACAGGGTCCTTTAAGGAATCTCTTTAGGAAGAAGATTCTTTAAGGAAATGGCGATTAAATGTAGCAGCGCATGCTCTCTATTTACTTAATTTCTAAAACGTTTCTCGACGCTCGAAATGACACGTTTAAATGTCTAGCTGACGTTAAATATCTGTTTTTGCTTTTCCAAACTGCGGATGAGAGCGAAGAAATAAAAAAAAATGCAGAATGCGACATAAGAATGACTTTTTTGTCATAATATACTATTTCGTCGAAAGCTCCAGCAATTTTCACCGAATTCGAATTTGATTAAACGTTCTTATATCAGTCTAGCACAGTCGCCGTATTTTCGCCATATTTTTGTGTGAAAATATAAGCTTAATAGTCTGTGCATTCCATGGCAGATTAATTGAAATTCGTAAAATTGACCACGCGCATCGAAGTTATCCTCGTTAGCAAGCTCGTTTAAAAAGTTCTAATTAAATGAAACGGCGAGCACGGGACTTCGCTCTTTGCAAAATTTCGTCACTGCGCGAAATCGCATCCGCCTCTGAAATTCGATATATAGAATTCCGGAAGTCAGTGAACAAGGATACCGTGCGACAAATTAAATTTAAGCGCATCTCTGTTATTATTCGTGAGCTTTCAATGGAATTTCCCGGCATCGCGCTCGCGAAAAAAAGCATAAATGCGTTTGTATTCCACTATTTAAAAATAACGAATTTAATTTTGACATGTTATTCGAACTCCCTTTACACACATATACATATACACGCGCATATCCTCCCCTTCTCTCTCTTTCTCACTTAAATTTCATTTTATTAATTTGCTGGAAAATTGCTCGATAGCAAATTCAATTTAACAGCGATCAATTTCAACCGGGTGGCACGGTAAAATTCTAATTTCGGCACGTATTACGCGCGGGGACTCTTTCCCCCCCATCTTTTCCCATCCGGCGAAACATTCTCGTTCCAGCGAAAATTCCTCGAAATGTAAGTAAATTAGTTGTCCCAGAGCGAGATAAAATATTGTTATATGCGAAACTCGAGGATGTATTTCGAGTTATCTCGACGGCGAAGCTTAAAGGACATGACGAAGCTCTATATCCTCTCGTGAGTCACCAGACTGGAAGGCAAACACTGTTCATCCGTGAATCGTATCGTGATTACGGCGACGGAAAGGAAACCAGTTTCCTCGTTGCTGAGTACTTTTCACGATGAAAAGGTCGGCTTCCAGGGCGGCGCAAGGAGGCTTTCCCGGGCGCATTCTTCCGTCACATCCGCCGCTTTTATTATAACTCGTCATTAATCCATCAACTCGCTCCGCATGATTCGCGAATTTCATTTATACGAGGTTTCGCCGAAATAATAATATCCAGAGTGTTCCAGCCGCGAAAGCAACAACAGTCGATCGGTCCGTCATTCAATGCTCCATTTATCCATCGACCCACTGAACTGTCGATTGCTCGAGAGGACGAAGCCACACACACAGCTCGAATCACGATCCTGAAGACATCTTTAAAAAGTAACTACTTTCACAGGTTTTTGCCCCTTAGTGTTTTAGTTGCGCCATATAATATGCATATATCTACCCGTGTGTTGTGTCTCATGTGTGTGTGTGTATATATATTTATTTATATATTTATATATACGCATATGTATATAACTGCACGGGGTATTCCGGAATGGACGCACACCGTTCCCCGGGAGACGTTAGATCAAGGCTTGAGATGCTCTTCAACAAAAATAGGAAAACAGGACGCCGAGCGTCGTCGATCACGGTGAGACGATAAAACGTAACCAATTTACACGCGCGACTCCGAACTTCCCGCGGGTTCTCGAAGAAATATGCGGGACCTCTTAATTTCAAGTTTCGTAAAATCTTAATCTCCTTAACGTCTTCCAGAATAATTTACCGCGAGATTAATTAATGTTTCCCCCCGGTGAGTTTGCGTTTCCGTAATATCCTCCGCAGATCCGCCGACTGTTCCGTCGTGTACGCTATTTTCGGAACACCCCGTACGCGTCTTCCATCAACGGTCTCTGTACATCAGGTCGAGCGCCACTACGGGCGCTCCTAATTTCGCACAGTTCGCCAGTCTTAAACACCGAGTTAACATTATTATCACTACAACACAATCGCCTACGAAACCCGAAACGCGCGGGATCGAAGCGTTCCTCGATCGAGTCGAACGATACTCCGTGATCCTAAAATAAAGATGCAGTCGGTGGGTGAGCACGGATGACTTGAGCAGATTTCCGGGTCACGAGGGCGGCTCGTGACGCGTACGTATCGGGGATACCGGGGGGTGTAACGTCATTTTCAACGTCGTCGTCAACCCTGAACTGTAACCTAAGTAATCCGTCGAGAGTGATAAGAATGTCGTCGCTCCCGTTATATTGCACACTCAAAGAACAACAGGATCAATTTTGTATCTTCGCGACGTGATAACTCTCTCGAAACTTCCCAAAGTTACCGTCTGAAATGATACACGAAGATCTCTTACGAAAGAGAGAGAGAGAGAGAGAGAGAGAAAGAGAGAGATGGGTAAAATCAAAACAAACGCGAACGAGTTCGCAAATCGTCGCAACATTTAGGATCTCGAAGGATAATTTCCTCTGATTACACTCGCCTTCTCGATTCGCTTGTGAAAACCTCCGAGGAGTCAACGTGAACAATGAAATTTAATGAATTCAACACTTCTCAACGGATCCTATCGGAGGAGTCGTTTTGAGCACCGGTCACGTCCTTGTTTGTGACGCCCGAAGAAGCGCGCCCTCCTGGGGTCCTGAGACGCGTTTCACTCGATCGAGTCCGCCCAACATTGATCTATCACTTTAAGGATCACTCATACCACCTTTGGTTCCTTTTCAGCGCGAGCGAACGTTTCTCCTTGGAGCGAATCCAAGGAACGCCGTCATATTTCATAAGCGCGCGACACATCGTTTAAGTAAATCCGGCCGCCATTTTGTCATGTTCGAGACAGCACTCGGCGCGCGTTTGAATCGCGAGCCGCGTAAATTTTTCCAAGTCGATTTCTCCCAGAATGCGAACTTGCGCGGAAAACGGCGACGTCCTCCTCGGCGAGCACACCTGCGTCGTTCGTCGTCCTCCGTGACTTCGATTTCGCAGCGACTGTACACCGCAGCGAGAGAGACGTTCGAGACATGCCTTCTGATTAATCTATTACGTCCCACCGCCGGAACAAGTCCTTTGTTCGCGCCGTCTCGGGCGGCTCTGTTCCGCCAATCACATCCTGGACCCTGTTATCCCTCGCGAATTAATCTGCTGATGTGTGACGGGTACAGATTCCCTCCTCGAATGGTAATTCGGCTCGTTCGCAGTAGCTTCGTTAAGACCGTCGCACTTGTCGACGTCTGAGAGACGCGCGAGAAATTCGTAAGAATTACCTCAGAGCGTTTCCACAGAAATGCCCAGGTATCAAATCGGGAACGGATTTCCTTTTCACGCGAGAATCGCGGTGTTTCGCTTACTCGAAAACGCGTGTTTCGTGCACGGGAACTTGCTTGAACGCTTCGTTTCCCGCGAATGAATTTTCTTCGTTTCTTCTGTTTCCTTCTGTCATACTTGGAATGAGATTAAAACGGTTCCGAAGTATTTGTGCGATGCATATAAATCACTTTGTTCTCTCTCTCTCTCTCTCTCTCTCTTCGGTGGCACCGTTTTCAATCAAGACGAGGCAGTAAATGACGGCGAGGATTCTTCGAGGAAGATCAGCGTGCAGTCGTCGAGAGACTAACTACCCCACTACCGGAAAACTTGAATGGCGTTACACTTTTCACAGGGTTTTATCGGTCCGAGAAATTCCTCCTTCCCTCTCTCTCTCTCTCTTCATTCTCTTCGAGGTAGAGTCGTGGAGGAATCGAAAGCCGGCCGTATTGTTCACGAAACTTGAACGATACGTGAAAAGTTCCGGGTACCTCGTTCACTACACATATTCGCCGCGCGCTCTTCAGATCTACTCGTTTCCCTCGTCGTCACGAAGCTTTCAGACGTCCATAGCGTCCCCCACGTAGCCTTCATCAGGACTCTCCGGGTGATTCGGCGGTTGGAGCTCCTCGGCACGCGCGACGGCCGCAGCCGCGGCCTCGCGCGCGGTCTTGCCCAGGAGGGACCTCGGGGACAACGGGGTGGTCTCGCCTCTGTAAGCTGCCGGCGGTGACGGTATGAAGGGTACTTCCGGGAACATGGCGACCGGTGAGACCGGCGACACCGGCAACTGCTGCTGAATCGGCTGCTCGACCGGTTGAATCGTCTGCTGCGACTGCTGCTGCGCTTGTTGCTGATGTTGATGCTGCTGAAGCTGATGTTGATGCTGATGTATCGGATACGGGTAGCCCTCGATGGTGTACCTGGCGTCGGTCCTCGATAAAACAGGGTCGTATCCCGGCGATCTCGCTAGGAACTCCGCTTCCCGGGAGTACCTGGCCGGAGGCGCGGCGGCCGAGCCCTCCGTCATCCTCTGCCGGAGCCTCGGTAAGGTGCTGGCGGTGCTGAAGGAAATTTTCGGCAGGCCGAAGTTCAAGGGGTATCCGTCCTGGTCGAGGTAGTTGACTTGCGGGAGGACCGGCGGTGGTCTCAAGTCGGGCTGCAGCGGGTATCCGGAATCGTATTCCAGTATCTGTCGGTCGCCGGCGCCGGCGCGCTGATGATGCCGCCCGTACAGTTGGCCGTAGCCCACCTCGGTGCTCTCGGGCACCTCATTGATCAGATCCGGTTCGGTCAGGTACTTGGCGACTGGACTGGCCAGATAGGCGTCTCTGTCCAGGTTGTTCCTGGAGTGTTCGAGGCGCTCGAGAGTGGTCGCTCGGTTCATCTCGCGCTCGGTGTAGGAGACCATCTGCTGATGCTCCAGGCCGATCAGGCTGCCGTTGCCCTTGCGGCAGGACACCCCGCTGGTGGTGTCCTTCGTGATCGGCAGTACCGACTTGCTCTGCGTCACCAGCGCCTTGGAATTCCGCTTGCGGTCGCGACGGCGCTTCCTCGCGCAGTATATCACACTGCCCACCAGGCAACCGAGGGCGAAGAGGGTGCCCACCAGCGCACCGGCTGCTATCGCCGCGACGTAGCCGGACCCGGGATTGTCGTACGGCGGCTCCACGGTCGGCTTCTCGCGGAAGAGCACGCGCAGGGAGAGATTCGCTTCCGCGGAACCCGCGCTGTTCTCCGCGACGCAGCTGTAGGTGCCCTCGTTGAACGTCTCGACCGAGTAAAGAAACAGGGTGCTGCTTACGTTGGTCCCACCTCGCTCCCGATAGACGCACCTGCGAAAGAGAAGAGGAAACGTAGGGATTAGGTGAAACCGTACGTTTCGCTTCTTACTGCGCACACTGTGCCTCGTGTACGCCTTTACCGTTCCCTAGATCGGGAATTCAACGCTTTTCAGCCTTAACGGGATTCCGGAATCGCGTAGGAACGCGATGAAAGCGCTCGTCTCGTTTAGCGTCTCGCTTTGACCGCGCAGATTTCGATATCCTTTAGCACGACTCAAGTCACATATCGAGATGAACCGCGCTCTGGTAGGTTTTAATCCAGAAAACGCAGAACAAATTTACACACTATGCGGACTCGTGCAAATATGTGCTTCCCACGTTGTGGACTTCGCGGGTACAAAACATCAGGTCGCAGTCCGGGAAACATTAAAAAGCAACACTGAGCCGTCAGAAATAAGTTTCGGTACCTAACATAAGAGTGAAGAGTGCAAAATCGCTACTATTCCATACATTTGCCGGTGATTTCGGTTTACCGACGGGTTAAGCGAAGCAATACGTAGTTCCTCGGTTTGTGGAGAGATGGCGCCGAGAGCGAGTCGAGTGTGACACACAACACAGGGACAATTTTGGCGTAATTGCACAATAGTCAACTGGCGAGAGGAAGTCAGACAAGGCAAGGATGTGTGTGTGTGTGTGCACGCTTTATCGAAAGGACGAGTCCAATTGGGACACCGGAGATCGTCGCTCACCTCGAAGACGCGGAAGCGCCGTTCGCCAAGGAGTTGTTCTCGTGCTGCAGCTCGCACGGTCCCCCGTTGAACCACCATATTACCTTGGCGCTCGGTATCGCGTATACGTCGCAGCGTAGAGTGACGTTCCCACCTTCGTAGACCTCCAGATGATCCTGAATGTCGATACGCGGCAGGCAGGCCAGCTCGTTGATTTTAAGCGCCTTGATCTGCCGGCCGCGCAGCCTCGCCGGTGAATCGCAGACGGGCTCGGATTGCTGCGGGGCGGCCGCCGCCGATTCCTTCAGCCAGGCTTGCATAACTCTCAGCCGGCAGTCGCACTGCCACGGATTGTTGTGCAGAGTCAATCCCCGGAGGTTACCCCCGAACGGCAGTGTGTGATCAGGCACGTGGCCGAGTCTGTTGCCGTTCAGCCGGAGCCATTCGAGCGACTGCAGACCTTCGAAGGCGTCCTGCTCGACCACCTCCACCATGCAACCGCTGATCTCCAGTGTGGTGAGCTGAATCAGCCGGCGAAACGCGCCCTGGCGAATCTCCCTGATCGGATTACCGTTCAGTATGAGCCTCATCAGGCTCGGGTAGGAGCCGAATGTGTTCGTGGGCACCTCCTCGATCAGATTCTCCGAAAGGTCGAGCTCCACCAAGCCAACCAGGCCGACGAACGCCTCCGCGGCGATACGGCTGATATGAGACCTGCCGAGGTAGAGCCGCTGGAGATTGATCAGACCGAGGGCGTGGAAGCACTCCGGCAGCAGACTGACTAGATGATTGTCCGATAGGTCGAGCACCTGCGTTTCCTCCCGGGCGCCCTGCGGTAACCCCTTGAGGCCGCGGTTTGCACACTCCACCCACTCCTTCCCACCCTTCCATTTACACACGCACATGCTCGGACAGCCCTCCGCCGCGCCCGCCACCCACGACAGCAGCAGCAGTATGCCGGGGATGGTGGCCCTCCGTCGCCAGGTCGGCGCGATCGGGCACATGGTGCTCCCCGTCGGCCGATAAAACCCCTTTTCTCCTCTTCGTCCTCGTCGTCCGCTTCCGAGGGGAGAAAGGGAGGAGGGAGAGCGAAAGGGCAAACGAGAGAGCAAGATAAAGAGAGCCCAAATCGTATTCCGAGCGTTCCTATCCTATTTTTCGCTGACCCACCACCACCCCGGCGCTGACCCCTCAGAGTTCCTGAAGGGAGACCGCGGCGGTGCTTCGATCGAGTCGACGCGTCCGAGACGAAATTGCCGGCGAGGAGGTCATCGGCGTGTGCGACCGCAAAAGGCGGCTCTCTGCAACAACAAAACAAATCATTGATGAGCCCCGACGCGCTGCGGATTAGAATGCGCGATTAATATCAGCCGAGCTTCCGAATCATTTGCAAAGGTCTCACCGACTCGGCTTTAATCATTCAAGCGCGGTAATTAACGTATGACTGATCAAAGGAGAGGGGAGGGGGGGGGGGGGACGCACATACCTAGTCCATTTCCCAAAGAGGAAAAGAAGCTATCTTGCGGGCTTACATTTTTCACTGATCCAGCTATACCGGTGACGATAATCGATTATGGGATTTCACTTCCCGTCGACGAAACAAAAGGGCTATTAAGGTGGCCCCCCCCCCCCCCCCCCAGCTGGATCAGAACTTCTCCCTTGTCTACGGGGTCTCATAGAAAAACGGCCGGTTCTTCCGCGGAGAAACTGCCGAAACCCCGGCGAGTTGGCCTCCGAGGGTTTCCATTGCAGTGTAACGAATGGAAGGCCGGCGCACGTTGAAAGCAGATAATAAATTTCATGAAAGGGGTGTGTGTATCTCGAGAGGAGGCGAGGATGTCGCGAGAAGAGAAACGCTCCCGATATCGGAATATCGAACGCACGCGCGTGCGCGCTCGCGTGATTACATACTTCGGATGCAAACCCTTCGTCTCTTTCTTTTCGTAGCTTTATCTCGGGACGTCGAACGAGACTTCTCCCTTCGCGCGGAATGCAGGGGATGGATGCCGCCTCTGAAGGATATTGCCGACCCCGGGCGTTTTGAATCCAATATCAACTGGCCCGCCCGCAACTGCACGGGTTGCATGTTTTTTTCTCCCCTCTTCTTCTCCCGCACTCTTTAAAGTCGCGCCGAGGACAGCGGCGTCCCGTTCGGCGGAAAACGCAAACGACGCAAGATACAATCTTGACGCACCGTTCCTCCCCCCCCCC
>NW_014557186.1:314955-315357 GCF_001313825.1 Dinoponera quadriceps | reverse complement strand
CCCCCCCCCCCCCTCCTCCCACTCTTCTCTTGACGTCGGTTCTCGACGTAATATCAAATTCACGTGATATCACGCGTTACGTCTAACATGTGTTACCGTTGCGACAGGTGTATTTCTAAACTTGCCCGGTAGTTAATTTTACCGCGAGTTTAGTTTTAATTGGATTACGCGTAATCGGATGGGAAATTTCGCAAGAACCAGAGGGAGAATATAATCGCGGATGTTGCTGCCGTACCGGGTCTGGAATCGCTCCGTGAATCTGGCCCGTAAAGCGCCTCGACTTATTTATCAAATCGTAATTACGATCGTTACAACGGGTCACGTTCTTTTCAATTTGCGCACACGCAAATCATCGTCGAGGCAACTTTTTCTCTTTCCTTCGCACCCCCCCCCCCCCCCCCC